>NC_142143.1:20157727-20309242 GCF_024610735.1 Ursus americanus | reverse complement strand
TAGGGGTTCTTTGTTAAGTTAAAACTGAATTTGCTGGAAGGTCTTGGTCAGATTATGGAATTGAGAGAAAAGCTTCACAGTCAAGTCTCATAAAGGACAGAAAACCAGGGTAGACTTGGGGAACAAGAAACTACTGGACAATCTTTTTGGTATTATTGTCAGGTTGCTGACGCTTCAATCATTCTCCATCTTGGTGAAGAAGCTAATTCCAGGGAAAGAGGTGTGATTGGCTGAGCTGATACATAGATCACTGATACATATAGTGCTTTGATTGACACAAGCAATGGGGAGGATGCCATTTTCCCTGCAAAAAAAATCACCTTGCTGCTTTAGAAAAGGAGAAGTGGGATTCTGGATAGTCAAAATGACAAATGTTCTTGAGGAAGAAAAAGGAAAATGACTGTTGAGTAAAGAAAAGGCAAGAGAAGGGGGAAAATGACAGCACACAGAATAGACACATAAGGCATTCTGTAAAGAAAAGCAAGTGTGGATATTCCCTGCTGTCTACAGGGACCATGAATGTGTATGTTTCCTTCTGGGGTAATCTACTATTCTCCCTTTTGTTCATTCTTCTCCAGACACACCAGTTTTCCAGTGTTCTTCTATCATACCAGATACATTCCTGCCTCAGTACATTTGAGCTTGCTGTTCCCGTTCTGAAACAGTATTCCCTCAACTATCAGCATGGTTGTTCCTTTATCTTCTTCAGATCTTTGTTCCTATTTCACCTTCCAAGAGATGCTTTCTCTGTTCACCATGTCCCCCTCCCTTCTCTGCCTTATTTATCTCCATTTATACTGGATGTTATCTACTATCTATTATTACATATCCATTTGCTTTATATATGTATTCTTTCATAAGAATAAAAACTCCATGAAGGCAGAGATTCTGTAACCCCAGTTTCTGGAGTGCTCCTGACATATCATTAGTGCCTGATAAATAGTCATCAAATGAACAATGAATGGTCTCTCCCCTCTCCCTCCATTAAGGCTATTGACTGTGAAAATCAGGTTTCAAAATGACTCAGAGAGACAAACTCAAGACTGAGGTACTAGAGCAGGCAAGAGGGGGATAGAGGGTATCTAGTAGAGGCCCCTATGGGAAATATGCCCAGAGGATTCTCTACCCCTCCAAGCCCTGCACACACAGGGATGCTACAGGCAGATGAGGATTCTGGCTAGGGATGGAATTCCAGTTTCTATATGCCATTACTCTCTCAGTGTTTTAATTGACTCCTGTTAATGTTCAGTTTTATAACCTGCGGTAATAGCAATATTAGTTTATATAATGATATATAATAAAAACAGTAACCCTAAGAGGAGTGGTTGGATGATTATCTGTTATTTTATATATCATAGGGGCTCTGGGAAAGGAGGAAGGGTAGGCCAGCAAATATATGAAATTAATTCATGAGAAACTCATTCAAGGGTGAACTGACCTCAGTCTCACTCAAATAAAAAATAATCCTTACCAATCTTGATGACCCACTTTCTATGTGGCTTTTGTCATTCCTTTTATCTTAGAGTTTCCAAATATAAATAGTTGACTTATATTTCTTATTTTGCAAGTCACCAGACAACAGTATTAAAGCTTTTGTTTTGTTTTGTTTTATGTGTGGAGGGGGCATGGGGGGTGAGGTTGATTTGGGTATAAGTCTGCAAAATAATGTTTCCGAGTTAAACACATCTCCATGTCTTGCTCCAAGTTTTCTGAGAACTAAGTAATAATAAATTAGCTAAAGTCTGAGGAATGATGAAAAGTAAGTATATATCATCAAAAATTGATTTAATGACCACTAAGACATTTATTGAGCACTTAAAATGTACCAGGGCACTATGCTATGTGGGAATGGTTGACAGAAATCATCTAACTTAGCTCAAAAGACTTTTCAGTTTCAGATCTATAAACATTAAAAGGCTCTTGTGCCAGGCAATGAATATACAACAATAAATTACAATTTCTGTCTTCAATTTTTTGTGTATGTTAGATTAGTTTCTTTTATGTCAATGAAATGGCATGGAAAAATCTCCATAGATATGAAGACACATATGCCCACATTATCTTCATATGGGCACACAAAGACCTTCATTCTGAATTCATGCTTATCTATCTTCCCTGCCTCATTGTTTGTTTTCTCCACAAATCATACCCTAATCCTACTTGTTTCTCTCAATAAGCTATATGATCTCACATCCTTAGGTCTTTATACATGTTCTTCCCTTTGCTTTGAGTTCTCTGGTTTGTCAGCTACACGCTGAATGCCCTTAAAAACTTATTCCACACATCAACTCCTCCATGAGATTTTCCTTGAAACCCTTTCCCCATTCCTTGTTCACTAGGATCAGGAGCTGATCTATAGTTGTGGATGTTGTGCCTTCCCCATATTTAGTCTCCCTTCATTTGGTAATGGCACCCATTTTTTTATGAAGCCACTCCTACTTTTTGTCCATAACGTTTTGGTGAGACTGATCCCACCCTCAGCTCTTCACAGAGGGTACTTGAGCTTAAACTCCCAGTCCAGAGTCTCCGTGAGTGGCTCAGGGATGGACACATGACTTGCCCAGATGACTAAGAACCAGTATCAGCACCTTTGTTAGAACTGTTGAGAAAGAGGATCCCGATTTCAGCTGAGGTTGCTAAACTAGCAGACAAATCTGGTGGCCGTCTTGTGCATATGCGAGGAGAACCTGAGAATAAATCCAACACAGAGGAAAGCAGAGTTTAGGAGTAGACAGAGAGATTTCTAGAGATGCAGATCCACCTTTGAAATGCTGGAAAATTTTACCTGTAGATATTTCAGCAATTTCTTGTTGAATAAATGAAGAAATGAGTCAGTAAATTCTCCTTTTTTAAAAACTAGTCAGAGTTGGGCTTCAGTAATTTGCAACAGGAAATATTCTGTTGAATATTCTCTTTCTCACTATTATTTGATAGATAGATAGATAGATAGATAGATAGATAGATAGATGATAGATAGATGATAGATAATATTATAGACAACAACACGACAACAGCATTGCTTTCAGTATCCTAGATAACTACTCTTCCATAAAACAGTGAGGTTCTCAAGGAAGGGGCATGTCTTATGCCTCAGTGTATCTTTAATAGTAGCACAGTGTTTGTTGAATGGAAAAAGGAGTGAATTGCTTCTTTTCTCTATATACCAACATAGTAGAATGCTACAGAACTTAAAATGGACATAGGTAATCCCAGGCACCTTCTGAATCATACTTAATGCATTTATGTCATATTGGTAATGACTTGTATGGGTATAACCCTCATAAAGTATTACAATGATCACACCTATTATTTTCATAGGCTTATTTTTTTTTAAAGATTTTATTTATTTATTCGACAGAGATAGAGACAGTCAGCAAGAGAGGGAACACAAGCAGGGGGAGTGGGAGAGGAAGAAGCAGGCTCCCAGCGGAGGAGCCTGATGTGGGGCTCGATCCTATAACGCCGGGATCACGCCCTGAGCCGAAGGCAGACGCTTAACCGCTGTGCCACCCAGGCGCCCCAGGCTTATTTTTTTTTAAGATTTTATTTATTTATTTGACAGAGACAGAGACAGCCAGCGAGAGAGGGAACACAAGCATGGGGAGTGGGAAAGGAAGAAGCAGGCTCCCAGCAGAGCAGGGAGCCCAATGCGGGGCTTGATTCCAGGACCCCGGGATCCCGCCCTGAGCGGAGGCAGACGCAAAGACTGAGCCATCCAGGCGCCCCAACAAGCTTTTGATAAGAGATAAAAATCCCTGCCTTTAGAAAGTAATAGTAGCAGGTGATATGGGCCAAAATTAAGTTAATAACAACATTTATATGGTACTTACTATGTACCAGGCTCTGTTTCAAGTGCTCAAAACAACTTTATAAGATAGATACTATTATAGTCTCCATTTACATCTGGGGAAACAGAGGCGTAAAGAGGTTTACAACTTGCCCAGGCTCACACAGAGAGCACATAGCAGGCTTTCCCTGCAGGAAAGGATCCAGTTGAAGCTGATAGATGGTGAGTCAAAAAAGGCACCCAGAAAATGTCTTAGCTGAATAGGAGCAGAATGTGAGGGAAAGGCTTAATTTTATAGGGAAAAAAAAGTGCAAAGATCCAGATTCTGTTTCATTTAAAAATTTAGGGCCAGCTTTTTGCAAAATAAGGAATTAGAAGATATTTGTAATTTGCACCTATGCATCTCCTGTTCCAATGTCCAACCAGGTACCCTCATGGCTCCGTCACACTCCATTGTCCTCTGTGTATGTACATCTTGGACAGTATCTGTGCCAAACCTGTGACTCAAGTCTCACACTTGACTGAAATGTCTCATTTCCTTCCCTGGTTCCCAGGAGGTCTAGTACACACAAGAGCAATGGATACTAATACATTAGTCACTTCTCCCTTTTCGTGGTTGTCCCTTCCAAGGAATGTTTGGATTTTAAACAGAGGACTCTAGAAAATAGGAATAAAAACCTTTAGCCAAAGGAATATTTTGGCTTCTAACTTCTGTGTAATTATAGGCATAGAGATATAAAGCAATTTGGATGCTTTTGATAAGAAAAGACCATTCACTAAGTGTTTACTGTGAGCAAGTTGTGTCTAATGTTTATATGCTGTGGCAGAGACTATTAATTTCCTCCCGATATCTGTTATTTCTTACATATTAAGAGAAATCCTGGTTTTTAGCTAGACATGTGGCTGACTGGAATAAAAAAACATTCCCAGCTTCCCTTGCAGTTGGAAGGGCCATATGATTAAGTTCTGGCCAATAGAATGTAAATACATGTTACATGTAGTGTTTGAGAAGTGTCCTTACAGGAAGGAGGCATGCCCTTCTGTGTGCACGCCTCTTTCCTGCTGACTATATTGTGTACCTGAGAGGGATGCTGGATATTGTGATTTATAATAAGAAATATATATTTGGTCTTTGTTACTGTTTCTGGCACAAAGCTTTTAAAACCCTTGGAATTTCCTAAGTGATGAGAGTGATAAAGGTATCTTTTGTTATGTTAATGAGCGACTTTTAGAGCACTTAAGGATGGAGGCTGGTTGCCTGGAGAACCAATCCTGTGATTAGAGGGTTGGAACTTTCTGTCCCTCCCTCCTGACCTCCAGGGAGGGAAGAGAGTCTGGAGGTTGAATCAATCGCCAATGGCCAATGATTAATCAGTCATGCCTACATAACGGAGCCTCTGTAAAACCCCGAAAGGACAGGGTTTAGAGAGCGTCTAGGTTGGTGAACACATGGAGATTTGGGAGATGATGTCATTCTTTGAGAGAGCATAGAAACTCTACATCCCCTTGCCCATATCTGGCTGTTTCTGAGTTACATCCTCTGATAAACCAGTGATCTAGTAAGATATTTCTCCGAGTTCTGTGAGCAAATTAACCAAACCTGAGGAGGGGATTGTGGAAACCTCTGATTCATAGCCAGCTGAACAGAAGCACAGATGACAGCCTGGACTTGGCTGTTGGCATCTGAAATAGAGGAGGGGGCAGTCTTGTGGGACAGGGCCCTTAACCTGTGGATTCTGACGCTATCTACAGGTAGATAGCGTCAGAATTGAACTGAATCATAGGACACCCAGTTGGTGTCCAAGAATTTCTTAGTTATATGGAGACTGCCCACCCCTGCCCCCTGCCCCACTGGAATTTGGTGCAGAACCTTTAAATGTTCAAGCAACATCTTGGCCCGTGATATTTGATGCCATGTGCTAGGATGGAAGAGTCACACATGCTGAGCTGCTTCTCCTAAATTCACCAATCACCTACATTACTCCTCCTCTCTTGGGGATCAGAGAAAAGCCAGGAATGTGAGTCTAATGGAAGTTTTCCAAATGGAAACACGAGGACTGGGAAATTGGTATTACACAGCACAGTACTTTTTTAAATCTTAATTTTATTTTGTGAAACTAAAGTAATATAGTGAGTGTAAAGCTAGGACTCTGGTTCAGTTCAGCATGACTCTAAAACCCGTGTGCTTAACCATTATGGAGACTGTATAGGTTACCATTACTAATAGTAGTATGCTGGTAAACAGTTAACAACCAGCTGCGGGTGGGAGAGAAAACCCTTCTTTTTAGTGTTTGCCTATTTCCTTGGTGTAAATATTCCCATCAGGTCAATTTTAAGCTACCAGCAGTTCAACAACTGACTTGCAAATCCCTATAAATTTAACAATCTGCCCTTATGGGCCCATATAAGCCAGCTCTGGAACACCTCTGAAATATAGTTGGCTGAGCCTAAGAGGAATAGCTGCAGGCAAACAGCAAGATGTTTCCAGCTGTTCTTCCTAAAACCCAGATTTTATGGTTTTAGGTCTAATTAAGATAACAGCATTCCAGAGCAAGTTGAACACCTGGTGGGCCCTCATGATGTTGGACAGGAAGTGACTAAAGAGTAATGGCTTGATTTATGGCCTCTGAGAAACTGCATAGGAGTGTCCTGGCCTCCCTGTTTCTTTTTGATGGGCAATCCAGTTTTAGAGAGATCACGAGTACCAAGTGACTCTTCTGGTCAAAAAGAGTTTCAAATATTCATCCTTCTGACAAAGTGCTAAGAATGGCGTCCTTTAAGAATGCATTGCTGGAGCTGAGGGATTTTAGTTCTGCAGAGAGAAGCGGGACCAGAGAGCACTTGGGTGAGAGAGAGAGTGAGAAAGAGCGTGAGCTCTCTGTTGTCACAAATCCACAGTTGACATCTTGCAGGGCATGTTGGAGGGATGCAATGCTTCCTCCAGTAATCAATGGAGGTCTGTAGCTCAATGAGGGCTGTAATTTGAGCAAGTGCTGAGAGGAAAGACTAAGACTCTTTAATAAGGTGTCTGTGGTGACAAGGGCAAAGCAGGGCATGCAGATGAGCATTTGGACAAAACCTGCCCCGAGAAAGTTCTCTTACTTACCACATCCTTAGGAGGAAGGCTGGAAATTGTTATTGGAACCCACTGTACATCCTCTGTAGTGTGTGGGTGGTGAGTTTATGCCACAGCTATAAATAGTTCTCCTAACAGAGTGGGCTCAATCACGCTCGATAAATGATTTTGTTAACTACACAAATTCTTGAGTTGAAGAAGCTCTTCAGCTTCATTGAATACAGATTCCAGACCTCAAGGTCCCCTGCTCAAGGATGAGAGGTTCTGCACGTGAACAGAACAAGGCCATCAGTCCTTCCCAGGATTCTAGCTCAATGGAGGCCTAATCCTGTCTGTCTTTCTGTGTTACACGAGCAGGACGATGTTTTGACCTAGCTCTGTTCTCCTTCGCATCCGTCTGCTCCCTGAGAGAATCTGTTCCAAGGCCCCAGTGTTTTTGATCCAGCTCACTTGTTTTGAATCTGTTTTATTACTCCAAGGTTGAATTGCAAATTTTAATTTTCTAGTGGTGGCATAGTGCTTGTCCAGTGACAGGATTGTAGACATCTTACATGGAGGTATTGGAGAGTGACAGTGTTGTCCTCTGGTCCCACCATGTCCCTATTCATGAAGCAGTAATGCTCACCTATTAGTCCATGAACAAGACTCAGAGGGACCATGAACTTCTAATTTGCTTGGGTCATGTCACTATGTCTGTTTTTTGGGGTAGTGGGTCTATCAGATTCTAAAAGTATTTTGTGACCCCTCCACCCCAAATTAAGATCTGCTGAAATTGTCCCTACCTTTTAAAAAATGTGAGCATTGGACTTTGACTTATGTCTTCTTTTCGATCCCCTTCCCACTGGCATTTTCTTAAACTTAAAAATGTGTTATCATCTTCTGCATTCTGTCTGCATGATCTTCCTTTCTCTATCCTCCTCCTCCTCATTATTAATTTTATTTTAGGGCTTTTCAGAGAAGGCTTTTGAAAAGTAAGTAAACAGATAAATGGTTGATGTTGAAACTAGTCTTTCTGATCTGAGTCATAGGGTATGTCATGTAAAAATGTTTAAGTGCTAATGAGAAGCCACACTGCACTCTGGAAATTGGAGTAGGCATCTGTGAGTGGTGACTGTGTGCTGGTTTCATGCTAACACTTGATGTGGATTATCTCATGAATCTGGTCCTTTGAAGTGGGTACTCTCATTAACCTCATTTTATAGTTGAAGGCAGAAGCTTACAGAGTGAGAGTAACTTGCATAGGTCTGCAGCCTGGGTCTGTCTGGCTACAAAGCCCAAGCATTTAACCACTGCCCTGATTAGAGCTTTTTCTGCATCTGAAAAGGATCCCCTTTCTTTTTCTAACTTTAGGCTATGAGGGTATGGATCACAAAAAGGAACCTTGAAACAATCAGGTAGGATTTTTTTTCCTTGCCAACTTTTTATTTTCTAATATTTCAGACTACGGAAAAGTTGTGAAAATCATACAATGAACATCCACATATCCTTTATGTCAATTCACCAGATGTCAGCATATGCACATTGTGCTCTTTATACAGGTAGATCTTTTCTTAACCATATGAAACTACGTAGCAGGTGTTATGACATCTCATTCCTAAATTCTTCAACATGCATTTCCTAAGAAAAAGGTCGTTCTACTTCTACACACCATAATCACATATAAGAAAATGAACAATTCTCTACTGTGTTCCAATACACAGTCTGTATTTAAATTTCTGTAGTTTTTCCTAAGAATATCTTTTATGCCTGTTTTTTATTTCTTTTTTTGATCTAGGATCCAATCAAGTTTTTATTAATTGCATTTCTTTATGATGACTCTCTAGTCTGTTTAAATCAGAACAGAACCTCTGCTTCCCTCTGTTACTACATGACACTGACATTTTAAGAGTCTGAGCCAATGGTGTTGTAGTCTGCCCCACATTATGCATTTGCTTTGTTCTGTCCTCATAATTAGATGTTGGTTAAACAATTTTGGCTGGAAAGCATCATAGGTGATGTTCTGTTGCATCAGATCAGTAGGTGCCTCATGCCAGGTTGTCCCATTACTGGTGGTACCAAGTTTGATCACTTGGATAGTGTGATAGTCACAGATCTTTTCATTGTTAAGGTTACTTTCCCCATGTAATTAATAATTTGTGATTATTTGAGATTTCGTCAATGTTCCACTTCCCAACTATCTTTCATCCAGTGGTTTTAGTATCTATCAATGACTTGCCTTAATCAATTAATATATGGAAGGTGACTAAACTGTGTTTTTTTTCTATTCTTTCTTCCACTTTCTGTTTTTTCTTAATTTGCCAACATTATTCTTTAAAAAAAAGCTTCCTTCTCCTCCTTTTTTGAGTATCACTATGGGATCATAATTTCTTAAATCTAGTTCAGTGTTTCTTTGTTCTTTTGACATAACCCCATTAATCTTTGAGCACTTCCTTGACATCTGGTGCAAGATGTCTTGATATCACCTTTTATGTTCCCTGCCCCAGACCTGGAACCATGTCCATAAGAAACCCTGGTTTCCTTGAATGGGAAATGACATTTACAAACAAAGAACTCAGTGTGAGGTATGCTCATTACTCCTGGAGTATCACTGCTGCTGGCCCTTTTTATAGATAAAGCTAGAAAAAAATATTAAATGATGAATTCATAATGATTCCTCAATTAAAATAGAAATCAACCCAAAACCTTAATCCCCCACATCATACATGTATTTTCCTTATCCCACAGTGAAAACTTTGGTTTTCAACATCAATATATTTGCTTGTTTATACTATCGTAAACACAATAACACAATAAGCACAATATGGTTTCAGAAACACAACAACCAATAACCCTGTCAATTATAAACCTATTAAGCTCAAGTTGTCTTTGCAATTATTTTGATCTTAAAATATAGTCTATTAAGAATGGACAATCTTAGTATTACATTTAAAAGTTACTTGAATGTGACGATCTTATTGTAGATTCACTTCTTTCTGTAGTCAGTATTAAGGTTTCCTTTTTATTTAACCTTATGGTTTAACTATATAAAATATTTACACAGCTTTAAAGTTAAGACTAGTAAAAAGGTTCTAATCAGAATAGTCTTGCTAACACTGCTATTCCTTACACCCCACCAGCTACCCTCTATGGGCCATTTTTAATTTATCCTTCCTGACTCTCTTTTTGCAAGAATAAGGAAATATGTACATATACATTTTAATTTCCTCCTTCTTATACAAAAGAGCAAACTATGAACACTCTTGTACTTTTCTTTCTATCACTTCCCAGTATGTCTTGCAAATTACTGTTTTTCAGTTCATAGAGATCTTCCTCATTCTTTTGGATGGCTGCATAGGATTCCATTGTATGGGTGTGCCATAATTTACTTATAATGCCCTGTAGATGGGTATCTGAACTGTCCTTAATGTTTTGTTATTACAAGTAATATAATAACAGATAACTTGTACATATCTTTTGTATTTGTGAAGGCGTATTTTTCAGGGTAAATTTCTAGCAGCGGGCTTCATGGGTCAAAGGGTTAATGCATATGTAATTTTGCTAGAAGATGCCAAACTCTCCCCCATATGGGATGTATCATTTTTCTCTCTCACCTTCAATATATGGAAGTTCTCTTTCTTCTCATAGTCTTGCCATAAATGTATTGTCTAGTCTTGAGGTTTTTGCCAATCAGATAGTTGAGAAATGGCATCTCAGTATAATTTTAGTTTGTATCTCTTTTATTATGGGCGAACTTGAGCATTATTATATATTTAAAGGTCCGTTGTGTATCTTTTTCCATGAACTGCCTGCTCACATATTTTACTATCTGGCAGGTTTTTAGTGGATATTTTAGAAATCATCAAATTCTATTTATAACATTGGAGTTTACAAAAGACTTTTGTAAGTCATCTTATTTGATCCTAAAAGATTTTGAAAACCTCAGAAAGGATAAAGACAGCACTGGGGAAATCAAACAGTCTCGTTAATCCGGAAAATTTGGGAGTCCCTGCAATTTTACACATGAACTATCTTGTCTGATGCTGATAGAGCCCTTGGGCAAAATGTTTCATGTAGAAGATTATTAATGCTGCCGAGGGCAGCTTGTAACATCTGTATAATCATTTAATGAACATCCTAAGATGTCCGAAGTAGTCACACAAAGCTCCAACTGTTTTCTGCTTACTGTACGCCTAAAAGGAGCAGTGGGATGGAAACGGGGGTCGGCAGAACAGCAGCTACACCTATGAAACATCACACTCTGGTGGCTCTGTTCACTTGGCTGATTTTACGGTTTGTTTTTGAACTTTTGCTTTTATTCTCCCTTTTATTCAGAAAGTAACTTGAACTCTCCTCAGTGTCTGTACTGTTTGCTAAGTCCAGCGATTTTCCTTAAGAGGTTCCCTGCTGAACACTTTCCATTTAGCAAAATGAACCACTAAATGCAAGAGGGATTGAATTATTGGAATTATTATTTGGCCAATGTAGAATGATCAACCCTGCCACACTGTGACCCAGAGAAAGATTTTTGGAAAATAAAGATCATTCTCCTTAGTCGGAATAAAACTGCTTTGCAAGGAATCAAATTGGTCCTCTGTCAGCACGATCTTCTTAAGTAAAGAGAAAGACAAATGTGCTCTGTCCACAAACGAAATTGGCCAAGCCAACTGTGGGGGGGGGTGTGTGGAAAAAGCCTCACTAGCTTCCCTATTGATCTGAAAATCACCTTCTTGAAGAAATAAGGTGAGAGAGAGCACACATCTCTAGTTTACAAACCACTTTCGCTCATGGGCAGGAAGAAAGATACAATATAGTGTCTCCATTAACCTTAGACTATCCTCAGAAATCATGCCAAAAATGAACACAGGGTTGGAAATGGAGGGAAATGGATGACTCAGGGTTTCTCGTGAAGGGTGCAAAACAGCTACCCTCAGAGGCAGTCCCTTGACTAAAGCAGAGGTCAGAAATGACTCAACAGGGCACCTGGGTGGCTCAGTTGGTTAAGCATCTGCCTTCAGCTCAGGTCATGATCCCAGGGTCCTGGGATGGAGTGCCCACAGGGAGTCTGCTTCTCCCTTTGCCCCTCCTCCCACTTGTTCTCTCAATCTCTCTCTCTCTCCCTCTCTCTCTCAAAAAAATAAATAAAATCTTTGAAGAAAAGACATGACTAAACATAATTTCCACCTGAAGTTAATCACCACAGGCAATGAAGTACTTGAGGCTTCCATATTTCTGTAGAATAGGTTTGAAGTTTACAAGGGTAAACACCAGGCCCTATAATAAATATGAGAGACAAGATAGTGCAGGTGGATTACAGGAGATTAAGAGATGGGTGCAGGAGAGTTCATATACTTTTTTTTTTTTTAAGATTTTATTTATTTATTTGACAGAGAGAGACAGCCAGCGAGAGAGGGAACACAAGCAGGGGGGAGTGGGAGAGGAAGAAGCAGGCTCACAGCAGAAGAGCCTGATGTGGGGCTCGATGCCATCACGCCGGGATCACGCCCTGAGCTGAAGGCAGACACTTAACCGCTGTGCCACCCAGGCACCCCGAGTTCATATACTTTTAGACCAACTTGACTGAGGTATAATTCATAAATAACAAAATACACACATTTGAAGTGTACAGTTTCAAGAGCTTTGACAGATGTATATACCCATACCACCACCGCTGTCAAGATATAGGATGTTTCCATCACCCCAGAAGTTTCCCTTTTCTCCCTTCTCATTCCTGGACCCAAGCAACCACTGACCTGCTTTCTGTCACTATAGAGTAAATTGAAATTTCCTGTGAGTTTCATGTAAATGGAATCGTTTACGAATAGTATTTACAATTTTGTGTCATGTTTCTTTCACTCAGCGTAACATTTTGAGATCCGTCCATGTTGTTGCTTATACCAGCAGTTAGTTCCTTTTTATTTATCCATTGTATGGGTGTATGACAATTTGCTTTTCCATTCACACATTGACTGACATTTGAGCTGCTTACAGTTTGGGAGTTATAAATGAAGTTGCTGTGACCATTCACCTACAAGTCTTTGTGTGGGCTTTTGTTTTCATTTCTCTTGGATAAATACACAGAAGTGGACTTTCTGTGTTGTGTGGTAAGCCTATGTTTAACTTTATAAGAAACCACCAGGCTGTTTTTTGAAGTGGCGATAGCAGTCTACATTCCCACACGCAGTAAATAAGAGTTTAGTTACTCCACATCCTCACCAACATTTGGTATTGCTATTCTTTTTATTTTTGACATTCTAATGGTGTCTCGATTGCATTTCTCTGTTAACTAATTATTTTAGCATCTTTTCATGTGTTTATTGGCTATTTATATATGCTCTTTAGATATTTTTTTGCCCGTTTAAAAAATGGGAGGTTGTTTGCCTTACTGTGGTTGTTAAGAGGTCCTTAGAGATATTTTTGATTTTTTGATACAAATTCTTTGTCATCTACTTGTATTGCTAATATTTTCTCCTAGCCTGTGTCTTGCACAGAGTGCCATTGATGGACCAAAAAAAAAAAAACCAAACCAAACCAAACCAAAACAAACCAGCACCCAAAAAAGAGATAAGAAGAAACACTTATGGTAAGAGAAGGTGACTTTTGAATTCAGAGGAAGAAGAAGAGTTAGTGAGTGGGTGACCCCACCGTGGTGGAGCTTTCTCAAAGGCACCAAAAAATGACCTACCTTACATTGATTCTTTCCTTTCTCTTGGATAAAGCTCCAGTCTGAGCTGATATCATTAAATTAGTTGATACTAATACTTGAATCACTAACAAGGACATTCCTCCAAAGAAGTATTTGGAATAAAAATAACAATTTGCTTGCCAAATTACTTTCAGTCCACTCTTTTTTATAAGTCTAAAACTGACGGAATTATAGGGAGGAATTTTGGGGAAGGAAACTTCTGGTTTTGTCTGTAAATGTTTGTCAGTAAGTGTCTGTCAGTAAACTGAAGGATATGCCAAGACAACCCTTAAGTCATTTCTTTCAACTTCCTTCATCATATAAGTGGCAAAATAACCATCCTTTGTAAATGGTCATTGTCAAAGTGCTAAAGCAATCTACCTATGAGTCACCTGGACAGACCATGGCCTTGATAGACAGTTGCTTCATTCCCTTTTCTGTAGTAGCAGCTGGAAGTATTATGAGATGAAGAAACACAATAGTTCCTGGTTACAGAAACTGGGATATAACAGTGGTTGTTTCCTTGGGATAGCTGTTTCCTCTTGGTGTTTCCAAGAGGTAAGCTAGCCCTTTCCTTCAAAATGGTGGGGATTCCTGAGATAGATAATGGGTAAATAGGTGAATGAGTAGATGGAAGAATGGATGGATGAATAACTGGGCAGCCAGAGGGAATTTTACCTGTCTATCTGTGAGAACAATACATAAAGCGGAAGTGGAAAGAGTATGCATTGAATGGGAAGGAGTGAAAGGAGGAATCAAGGGATAATAGACCACTGTGGTGCTAATCAGGAAAAGCAGAAATAAAAGCACACAGGAGAAGCTACCTGTAAGCAGAGGAGGACCACATGCATCTTAAAATACACCTAACTGGAGGGACTGTGAAAGGGTAAGATAGTTGAGAGTTGGTTCAGCAGTGGCCTTGCTGTACAGTTAGTTCATCAGAGGGTGAAGGGCAAGTGCAAAGCAGGAGAGAGGAACACTTTTGCTGGCTCCCTTGCTTCTATACTCTACTCTTCTATATTCCATTGTCTCCTGGTCAAATGAAAAAAGATGAGATCTTCATTATACTCAGTACAAGGTTTTGTTTTATTGACACATTCACATAATATGAAATCAACCCTTTTAAAGTGTAGAATTTGGTAGTTTTTAATATAGTCAGAGACTTGTGCAAACATCACCACTATCAAATTCCAGCACATTTCATCACCCCCAAAAGAAACCCCAAACCCATGAGTAGTCACTCCCCATTTCTTCCTCTCTCCAAGCCCTTGGCGACCACTATCTACTTAATTTTTTTAGAGCAGCCTTAAGTTTACAAAAAAACTGACAGGAAGATAAAGAGATTTCCCATGTGCTTTCTGCCCCAACACATGCGTAGTCTCCCATGTTATCAACATCACTTACCAGAATGGAAATTTTTTACCAAGGATAAACCTACATTGACACATCATAATCACCCAAAGTCCATAGTTTACATCAGGATTCACTCTCAGTGTTGCACATTCTATGGATTTGGACAAGTGTATAATGACATGTATCCATCATGACAATATCATACAGAATATTTTTGTTTCTCTAAAAATCCTCTGTGCTGTGCTTATTCATCTGCTCCCCTTCCATCCCCCA
Organism: Ursus americanus; assembly: GCF_024610735.1. Taxonomy (NCBI): domain Eukaryota; kingdom Metazoa; phylum Chordata; class Mammalia; order Carnivora; family Ursidae; genus Ursus; species Ursus americanus. The sequence goes on along the minus strand of NC_142143.1, from coordinate 20,294,092 downwards.
ATACACACTATCTATCTGCTTTCTGTCTCTATAGCTTTCCCTATACTGGGAATTTCATATAAATGGAATCAAATATATGGCATTTTTTACATCGGAAACCAGGGATGTACTGTATGGTGACTAACATAATGTAGTAAAAAATCATTAAAAAAAAAACACAAAGAAACACAAATATATGGCATTTTGTATCTGGCTCCTTTCACTTAGCATAATGTGATTTTTTTCTTTTTTTTAATTAATAAATTTTATTTTTAGAGCAGTTTTAGTGTACAGAAAAATTAAGCAGAAGATAGAGAATTCTTGTACCTTCTTTCCCCACTCCTTACACAGCATCCCCATTGCTTTTTTTTTTTTTACCATCTTACCCATTTTTACATGTACAGTTCAATAAAGTCAACTCTATCCCAATTGTTGTGCCAGTGCAGTGGTTTTTTGAAAAAGGTAGGTGGAAAATAGTCCCTTCCTTCCTTCCTTCCTTCCTTCCTTCCTTCCTTCCTTCCTTCCTTCCTTCCTTCTTTGAGAGAGAGGATGAGGGAGAGGGAGAGGGAGAGCAGGCTCCACGCGCAGCCAGGAGCCCAATGCCAGGCTCGTTCTCACAACCCTGAGATCATGACCTGAGCTGAAATCAAGAGTCAGGTGCTCAATGAACTGAGTCACCCAGGAGCCCTGGAAAGTAGTCCTCTGAGCCAAGGAGAAAAAAGTTGTGCCCTCCCTAGAACTGAGAGCCCATGACCTTTTTAAAACTCTCTTATTATCATGTAGCACCCCAGAGGCAGCCCCACCTGGCTGGGGGCTCACTTCCCCTTGCCAAGCTCCATGAAAGGCCTGAGGAGCAGTGGTGACTCTCCAAGTATATGCACATTCCTCCCTGACCTTGTAGCATTGATTTGTTCTCCTCCACTTTAGTAAATATTTTAAGGCATTGAATTGGATTTTAAGTATCAGAGGCTTATTTTTATCCTGAATAAAACAACCGAATTCATATTGAAAGCACTAAATGATTCGACTTCAAATACTTGTTGAGTGAGTTCTTCCTAAAACTACTTTGTTTTTAATATATTTGTCTCTTGGAGGACAGAGGCCACCTGTTCTGAAATATTGATATTGATATTAATATAAGATCTGGAAAATTGATAGTATTCTTAAACATTGGAGATTTTTGCAGATAGGGAAGGTAATTTAGGAATAATTCCCATAGGACTGGATTACTTTTTAATGAATATCTATGAAAGGATAAATGGAAGAAAAAGTATAAGGACATAAAGATGCTTTCTGCATTTTTAGTTTATCTATATCCGGTAGAAAAAACCACTGGATTGGAAATAATAATTGCTACCATTTGTTGAGGGATTAGTGTGTATCAGGTACCATGTTAAGCATTTTTACGTGTGTTTTCTCTTTGGAAATTCATAACAGTCTTATGAGTTAGATGTTGTTATAATTTTTTATTGAGATGCATTTGACATATAACATTATGTAAGTTTAAGCACAACATATTGGCTTGATACATTTATTTGAAATATGATTGGCACTGCAGCATTAGTTAACACCTCTATCATATCAATAACTATCATTTCTTCTCGTAGTGGGAATAATTAAAGTTCTGGTCTCTTGCTAAGTTTAATGTTTATAATACGGTTTTGTTGTCTATCATCATTGTACTGTGTATTAGATCTCCAAGACTTATTTGTGTTCTAATTGCAAGGGAGTACACTTACACAACATTGCATGACTTTTGCAGGTGAATTTAACTTCAGAGTCAAAGTGTTCAAGCACTCTGCTGACATGTGAGTTGGATCAAGTAAATTCTCATCTTGATTATTTAGCTCAATGTAATTGGGCCTCAATTTTCCTCATTTGTGAAATGGGAATATTGGATCATGTTCCTGATTCTTAACCTGTGGTTGCCTTGGAAATGTGCTGAACCATCCAGTTGGGAACATGGTTGACTAAGAGCCCCCAGCTACTGCCCCTGAGAACCTAAGGCCACGCTTCCACCTGGCTGCTTCCAGCCAACAATATGGCAGGAGTACTGATGCTGGCCCTTTTGGGCTTCCTCTGATGAGCAGGTTTGGCTCAGGGACTCCCCATCAGCTGGGCAAGAGTTCCTCAGAATTGCACTGCAGTCTGAATCTCTTCCTACCCAACCCTTTCTACCCAACACCTCCTTGCCAGGTATTGGACCTGCGTCATGATCCGCAGCCTCTCCAAGCCTACTCCTGTCCACATCCCATTTATCTGTCCCAGAAATATCTTTCAGTAAATCTGGTTGTGGTATCTGCTGCACAAAGGACCAACTTCCAACCTGGGTAGGGGGCTCAGGAGAATATTTCAAAGGGTCCAGAAATTCCATGTTCAATAACAATGTCTTTAGACTCTATGAATTCTAGGTCTCACATTTATATGAACTAAGAATATGAGTGAATATAACATAGAGTCACATAAGAGCATTATTGAATTTATAGTTACTTTTGTCATTATGCATGTTTTCAACCGTGAATTTTAAAAGAAAGATAAAAAGGATCTTCATGCTTGAAAATTTGGGGAGCCCTGGGCTGGATGCTCACTAGGGGCCTCAGGTCTAATGTGCTTCGATTCCCTGGCAGCAGTTACACAGCACAGTGGTTGCACAGCGGGGTTGAGAGCACGGGCTTTGGCACTGGGCAGACCAGGGTTTGAATCCTTACTCTGTTTCTCACTGGCTGTGTAAGCTCAGGCAAATTGTATAGCTTCTCCAAGTCTTTATTTCCTCATCTGTAAATAAAGATCTTGAGAGTGACTTCTGCACAGTATGATTGTGAGGGTTAAATGAGAAAAAAATGAGTGTAGAGTACTTGCCTGGCGCAGAGTGAGTGCTTTGTAGAAGTTCACTGGAGTTATTATCATTACTCACTCTTAGTTTCATTTTGTGTATTCATCTTTGCTTCTAACCAAATGATTGTTTATAGTGTATTTCATAGTCTTTAACTCTTCCTTCATGAGAACAGGAGATAGCATTTCTTATCTTCCTAAATTACGTGGTTCATCCTTCCAAAGAAATTGTGTCTCATGTTGAATACACCCCCCACTCCTTTGAGCTGAGACATTTGTAACCAACTGAGCTTTCATTTAATCATCTGGAATAATCTGGACCTTAGTGTTCTCCCCCATGTGATTTCCTTTCACAGCTACTTTGTCTTTAATGCTCAGACTGGGTCGCTATAATAACACAGAGAATTAAGGAAATCTATCATTCACACAACCCCATTTCAAATAGAGGACCATTTCAGGCAGATGTAAGGGTTTCAGGTTTGGGAGCAGGGAAGCTTTTGGAATAATCTAAATAATTGCTTATCTGAGTGCTGATTTTACAGTTGACAGCAAAAAGTCATCTGGGGTGGCTCATTAGTGGAACAGGTGCGCAGGCAGCTGTTCTAATTAATGTGCTAGGAATCCCCATTCTTGATTTCTATTAAGGATTAGAGAAAAGCTTTGCTATCTACCTGATTACACAAGACTGGGCTGAGGGCATATAACCACTAGGAAATGTTGTTAGGTGAAGGTAATAAAATACATGACTTCAGTGGCTTAAACAAACAAGAGTTTATTTTTCTCATAAAAAAAAAAAAACAGTCAAGAAGCAGATAGTTCCTTTTGTTGGTTTATCAGCTCAGCAATGTTTATGTATATCTCCCTGAGATTCTTTTGGCCTTTCCTTCATTGTCTCAAGATGGTTGTAGGAATTCGGATCCTCGTGTTCACAGCCAAGGCAAGAAGAAGGAGGAAAGAAGTGGGAATGAGCAGGTCCAGCAGATCCCCAGCAGACCATCAGTATGAGCAAACATCATGCTCACGTCTCATTGGCCAGGACTGTGCATATAACCACTGCCAACCTGCAAAAGAAGCTGGAAAATGAAGTTTTTAGCTGGGCATTTTGCCATCTTGTATGCAGTCAGAATGCTATTAGTAAGGGAAAGTGAAGCAAATATGTTGGGAGGGTTACCAATCAAAGTGCTCTCGGAGGAAAGCCTAAGAATCTTGTTGCTATTTCTGTCTCGGATCCACCTTGCTCTCTTTGCGGGAAGAGTGAGAGGACTAAGAAATGTTGTAGTGAAGTTACTAGAGATCAAAACACATCACAACAAGCTTCCAGGAGGTGTCTGCTGCATTCTATTTAAGCTTCCACTCTACTGAGAAATATTTGTGGTAAAACTCAGTAATCTTATTTTTAGTAACGAAGAAATGTTTGCAGTAACAATGTCATGGCAATAGGATTTACTGCCATCACAGAATATAACCGAGATTCCTATCAAATTGTCCCGATTTCTCTGGAACGATGAGATGTATTTGGGGGACAGTACATCCTGGCATCTGTTTGCGAGGCAGTTGTAATTCACTGGAATTAGTTGTCCCCAAATTCACAATTTAGTTTTAAGCTATAAAAGAGATTCAAACTACATCAGGAGCTTAAGCAGAATATAAATAGATCTTAAAGTCCTGAGGTGTGCAATATAAAATAGGCCATGCCTCAGGAGTTTCTTGTGAAGATGCCTGCAACATGAACTTTTAGACCCTGATTCTGCAAAAATTACCCATCTTCAGAACTAGGTAAAAGTGTGAAAGGTGGGCAGGTATCTGTCTGAGCTCTTTCTCATCTGTATGGTACTTAGCTACCTTTGTCAGAAATTATAATGGATGTATATAGTTTTCATTTGTATTTTAAATATTGCTTAAAGTTAATTATATATTTTTCTTGGGTAAAATCAATGTAACTACTCAACTTGCAGCATTTATTTACATTATTTATATAATCCTCTTCCCTGATATCTTTATTATAACATCTTTAAATTGTTTAGGTGTCAGATTTCCCTTTAAAAAATTAATGGATATTTTCAAATTATGTTCTTCATAGAAAATTTGAAAATTACCAAAAAGTAAAAAAGAAAACCTCATATTATTTAAGACACATTTATATGTGTTTATTTGATTCAACCCTGATGACCACTTGATGCAGTGTCCAGGATATCCAAGATATACACAGATATACAGTGATGTTATATGCCTGGAATGTACCAATACCTACTTAAATCTGGACAAACAAAATCATGTTCTAACCATGTACCCAATGATGCACTGGGTGAGAGCAGAGAACTTACAGGCCAATTTGAAAATGGGAATGAGCTTGAAGAGGGCAGTCAAGAAAAGGCAGCTGGAAGAGGTGTCTTATCATTTATCATACTATGAGTAGACCTGGTAACTCATTAATTTAGAAATATATGTAAATGCATATAACCAGAGAAGTTAGGTGACATAACAGGACACAGACACAAAGAATCAGAACTAGAACCTGGGCTTTCTCATCCTTACACTAATGAGTCCTCCCACTAAAAATGGATGTTCAGATCATGCCAGTGAACTGCAAACCTATTCAGCTAAAAAGTCCCCTGTTTATATTTTCATATTTTGTATGTGCTTGAGGATATGTTGAGAAGATAGACCTATTTTAAAATAATGCCTTGATTTCTTGCTTTGTTTTCCTCCTTCCTCCCTCCCTCCTTCCCTTCCTTCCTTCCTGCCAGGTAAGGGACCAGGAGATTTCATGCATGGACTTGGGAATCAGACAGACCTGGATTTGAATCTTGGGTCTGCTGCTCACTGGAAATAGATATAGATTCCATGCAGTTTGTTTAAATTTTCTATGCCTTAGTTTCTTCACCTACAAAACCGATGTACGTGCACTTGTCTTATAGTATTATTTAGTATGTAATGGTTCAGTTAGGCTTGATTCTACTGCAGTAACAACTCAAGTTTATTTCTTGCTCCAGCAAAGTCTGCTGTGGGTCTGGGTGACTCCAGGATCGGCATTCCACATTGCCTCATTTTTATTGCACTTGAATATTAACATATTCTTGTATGATCACCATAGCAATGAAATACTTCAGCCTAGAAGTGATATGTATCATTTCTGCTCACATTTCCTTTTTTTTAAAAGATTTTATTTATTTATTTGACAGAGATAGAGACAGCCAGTGAGAGAGGGAACACAAGCAGGGGGAGTGGGAGAGGAAGAAGCAGGCTCCTAGCGGAGGAGCCTGATGTGGGGCTCGATCCCATGACGCCGGGATCACGGCCTGAGCCGAAGGCAGACGCTTAACCGCTGTGCCACCCAGGCGCCCCTGCTCACATTTCCTTTTTAACTAATAAACAGTTTCATGGAAATGCCGTGCTCCTCCTATGCATGTGGAATGGAAGGACTGGAAATGTTGGTATGCCCCATTTACATCTACCCCAATCTGCTTTCCTCATTAAGTTTTCAGTGTTCTCTTCTCTGCACACAGAATCCATTCACCTTTCCCCAAGTTGACAACCCAGTAATTCCATCTCTCTGAGTCCAGGATGAAACATACTTCAGATCCAAATTTTGCTTCTCTTAATCCAGAGCCCTATAATTTACAGTTCATGAAGTGCCTAGTGCCTAGGACAGGGCAAATTCATTATGACTAGCAGTCAGGGATAACAGGTTGACAACAGCAGCAATAACAATATCTTTCCAATCCTGTTATGACATAACAACATCTTCTTCATCAGGATATTTTTATAGCTCAAGCCACCTGTTGTTTTAGCAGTGAAGTTTCAAGTCCCCCTTCTTAGGGACTTCTTAGGGAATTCACCTCTTTTCATCTGGTCCATGTGATTTCAATGGGAGTGCTCCTGCCCTCCTACCACTAGGGGTGGGCATATGACCAATCAATTTATTCTTATCTTACTTGCCATTGAGACATGCTCACTGAGATAGGTGCTCCACTCAACTTGGTCCAGGGAGACTCAATCCTAAAACTTCCACTGGAAAGTGGGGGAAAACCCACTTTTTCTCTTAGGATGTTGAGAGGTTAAGATGAAAGTCTGTATCTGCTAAAGGTCATCTTGTGACCAAAGTAAGAGGCTTCTAGAAATGAAATGAAAAGAGAAGGAATGCCAAGGAGTAGTGAGAATGAGTTCTGCTGATAGTATTTGAACCTCTGGATTCAGCCACTACTGGTTCTCTGGTATTTTCAATAACTTGAACCAGTAATTTCTCCTTTTGGTTAACTTGGATTGATTTGGGTTGTGTTGCTTATAGTGGTAGATTGCAAAAATGGCCCCCAATTCTTCCCCTCCTTGTATTCATACCCACTTGCTGTACAACTTTGAGGGCTTTCCACACTGACTCTGGGTCTAGTCAGGTGATTTGCTTTGGACAAAAGATACCCACAAACAGGACACAGAAGAGGTCTGAAAACCATGTGTGCATCAGAGGTTTTTCTCTCTTGATGCTTTTAGGCCCGTCATCACTGCTGCTATGTGAATAAGTGCAGATCATCTCCTTGAGGAGTAATGAGATCATGGAACAGAGAAGAATTGCCTTAGCTGAGCCATCTTAGATTAAGCAGCCCAGTCAACCTACTAACTAATCACCTACATATGAAAAAGCCCAGCAGAGATCGGCCAAGCTTTGCTCATACCTGAAAAACTTGCCCGAGGATCATGAGTCAAATAAATGATTGCTTTTTTTAAATTAATAAAATTTGGGGTGGTTTGTTACACAGCAAAAGCTGACTGATACATTTGCCGACAAAAGGGTTCTACCTGCTGTAGTCATGTTATGATAGTTCTTTTATATCTTGTCTTGCCCTTTTTATTTTATTTTTTAAGATTTTTATTTATTTATTTGAGAGAGAGAGAGCATGAGCAGGGCGGAGGAGCAGAGAGAGAGGGAGAAGCAGAGTCCCCACTGAGCAGGGAGTCTGATGGGGGGCTTGATCCTAGAACCCCGAGATCATGACCTAAGCTGAAGGTAGATCCATAACCAACTGAGCCACTCAGGTGCCCCTTGTCTTGCCCTTTTGAAAGCATACCAATTTTATAATAGTTTAATGAGCATATAAGTAAATGCTCAATAACTATTACCTAAATAAATGCTTGAAATGAATAGGGGAACTCAATGTCTTGCCCACAGAATTGATTCCAAAGTTGACTGTTTTAGGAAGTAAAGAACTGTGGAGGGAAGAACTGTGGAGAAGCTGAGTATCTTTTCATGCATTTGTTGACTATTTGCAATCTTCTTTTGGGAAGTGTCCATTCAAATAGTTTGCTCATTTTTGGGGGGAGAGGGAAGGGAAGTAGCTTATCTTATTATTGAGCTGTAAGAATACTTTAAGTCTTCTGTTAGATACAAATATTGTGAATATTTTTTTCCAAACTGGGGCTTACCTTTTTTTGTTTTCTTAATGGTGTTTTTTTTCAATAACAAATTTTATAATTTTAAGTCTAATTTATCAATATTTTATTTTATTGTTTTTATTTTTTTTTAAATAGGCTCCACACACAATGTGGAGCTCAACGTGGGGTTTGAACTCATGACCCTAAGATCAAGACCTGAGCTGAGATCAAGAGTTGGATGCTTGACCAACCGAGCCACCCAGGTGCCCCCTAATTTATCAATATTTTAAATGGTTCATGGTTTTTATGTCTTATTTTAGAAATTTTTACTTATCTCAAGATCACGAAGATTTTCTCCTGTGCTTTTTACTGGAAATTTTTATTGTTTTAGCATTTTACATTTAAGGCTGTGATCCATTTCAAGTTAAATTTAATTTTGGTGTGAGATAAAGGTTCATCTTTCCCTTCCCCGCCCTCCCCTCCCCTTTCCTTCCTTCCTTTGCATATGAATGTACAATCATTCCAGAACCATTTGTTGACAAGACTATTCTTTCCTCATTGAATTACCTTGGCATCTTTGTTGAAAATCAATTGGCTATGTAAGGATGGATCTATTTCTGAGTGCTTTATTCTGTCCCATTGATCTATATGTCTATGCTTATGCCAATACTACACTGTCTTGATTCTGCAGCTTTAGCGTATATCTTGAATCAGATAGTATAATCTTCCAGGATGGTTTTTCTCTTTTAAAATTGACTTTCCATTTTCATATACAGTTTAGAATTATCTTGTTATTATTATTTTTTTAAAGTCCTGCTAGAATTTTCACATGGATTGCATTTAATCTATAGTTCAATTTGGGGAGAATTGACAAATCAACAATATTGAGTTTCCCAATCCACAAACATAATATATCTATCATCTATTTAGGTCTTCTTTACTTTCTTTCAGCAATGTTTTCTAGTTTTAAGACTACAGATTTTGTACAATTTTCACTAAATTTATTCTTAAGTATTTTTTATGCTATTATAAATGGAACTTTAAAAAATTATTGCTGGTATTAGAAATAGAATAACTTTTGTTTGGTTTTGGTAGTTTGTGTCTCTGAAGGAATTTGTCCTTTTCATTTAAGTTGTCAAATTTGTTGGCATGAAGTTATCATAATATTATTTTATTATTTTTTTAATATCATAAAATCTGTAGTCACAGTCCTTCTTTCATCTCTAATATTGATGATTTGTGTCTTTTCCCATTTTTTCTTGATCAGTTTAGCTAGATGGTTTCAGTTATATTAATTTTTTCAAAGAAACAGCTTTTGGTTTTATCGACTTTCTTTACTACTTTAATGGTTTCTATCCTTTTGGTTTCAACTGTTATCTCTATTATTTCCTTCCTTCTATTTGCCTTGGGTTTAATTTCTTTTTCTTTTGTGGTATATTTAGGTGGAAACTTAGATCTTTGATTCGAGACCTTTCTTATTTTCTAATATAAGCAGTCAGAGGTATAAATTTCACATTAAGTGCTAATTTAGTGTACGCTACAAATTTTGATATGTTTTTTGCCAATTTTTATCCAGTTCAAAATACGTGTAATTTTGCTTATTTGTTCTTTGACCTATGGGTTATTTAGAAGTGTATGTTTCGTTTCTAAGTATTTTGAGATTTTCCAGGTATCTACCTAATATCGATTTCTAATTTAATTCAATTGTAATTGGGGCACACACTCTATAGGAGTCAATCATTTTAAATTTGTTGAGACTTATTTATACCACAGGTGTGGTTCATTTCAGTGATTGTTCCATATGCAACTAAGAAGAATATGCATTCTGCTATTGTTCAGTGAAATGTTTTATAAATGTCACTTAGGTAAAATTGATTCATGTTTTTCAAATCTACAGCCTTACCAATTTTTTTTTGTTGTTGTTCTATTCGTTTTATCAGTTACTGGGAGAGAGAATGTTAAAGTAGCCAACTATAATTATGAATTTGTTAATTTGTTTCTTTAGTTCTGTCACTTTTTTGCATCATCTATTTTGTTATTAGGTCCACAAATATTTAGGATTGCTGTGTTCTTTTGATGAATTGATCCTTTTAACAAGAAATGTGCACTTTATTATTGGCCACATTCTTGTTTTAAAGTTTACTTAATCTGATGTTAATATACCTCTTCTTGCTTCTTATTAGTAGCATTTCATGTTATATTTTTCTCACTTTTTTAGTTTTAACCTGTGTCTTTACGTTTAAAGCACATTTCTTATAAATAGTATATAGTTGGGTCTTGCTTTTTTGTTTAATGTAAAAATCTCTTCTCTTTAATTGGTATGTATAACATTTATATTTAATGTAATTATTTTTATTGCTGGGTTTAATTCTATGTTCTTGCTATTTGTTTTCTATTTGTCCAACCTGTTTTTATTCCTCTCTTCTTTTCCTGTATTCTTTGGGATTGAGTTTCTTTTGTTTTTTTTGTTTGTTTGGTTTTTTGTTTGTTTTGTTTTTTTCACTTTATCTCCACAATTGGTTTACTAGCTATTATTCTTTGTTGTACTTTTTGCTTGAGGATTAGAGCAAGCTTCCTTAACTCATCATATATCAGTATGAATTAGTAACATGCCTCTTCACATATAATGCAAGGATCTTTTAATATTTTATGTTCTATTTACCACCATCTCTTCTCTATTATCATATATTTTATATCTATAAATTTTATAAATCCTACAATACATTGCTATTCTTTTTTTACTTTAGATAGTTGTCTTTTAAATAAATTTTAAAAACTGTGTGATTTGACTAATTAGGTTTCATTGGTGTGGTTTAATATCATTATGGTGTAACACCCATGTCAATGCATTGTTACATGAGTTGAAATTAATTTTATGGAATGGTGGGTATAATTCCTCTGTTTGCATAACACTCCTGGGAATCTATGACATATAGGACAAATATCTTACCATAAAGTTTATCAAGGAAATCGAGTAACAGAAAATGTTCAAGTGGAATTTTTGAAAATCAATTAATGTAATCTAGCACATCATTAGTGTAAAAAAGAAAAGTCACATGATTATATAAAGAATCCAGAAAAAAAATTTGATAAAATCCATCACCTATTCATTAAAAACTCTCAGTAAACTAGAAATAGGGAGGAACTTCCTCAACTTAATAAAGGCTATTTACAAAAACCTACAGCTAATATCACACTTAATGATGAGAAACTGAAAGTTTTCCCACTAAGATCAGATACAAGGCAAGGATGTCTCTCTCATCCTTCCTTTTCAGATCATATTGGAAATTCTAGCTAATTCAAGAAAAGGAAACAAAAAGTATCTAGATTGGGAAAGAAGAAATAAAATTGTCCTTCTTTGCAGATGACATGATCAGCTATGTAGAAAATCCAAAAGAGGGGTGCCTGGGTGGCTCAGTTGTTAAGCATCTGCCTTCGGCTCAGGGCGTGATCCTGGTGTTCTGTGATCGAGCCCCACATCAGGCTCCTCCTCTGGGAGCCTGCTTCTTCCTCTCCTACTCCCCCTGCTTGTGTTCCCTCTCTCGCTGGCTGTCTCTGTCTCTGTCAAATAAATAAATAAAATCTTAAAAAAAAAAAACCTTAAAAAAAAAAGAAAAGAAAAGAAAATCCAAAAGAATTTACAACCCACACCCTCAAATAAAAACCTCTCCTGGCATTAATAAGTGATTGTAGCAAAGTTGCAGGATATAAGATTAATATAAAAAAATCAATCACTTTCCTATATGCCAACAGCGAACAAGTAGAATTTGAAATTAGAAACACAATACCATTTACATTAGCACCCACCAAAAATGAAATACTCAAGTATAAAAATATGTGCAAGATCTATGTCAGGAAAACTATAAGGCTGATGAACAAAATCAAAGAAGAAATAAATGAAAGCTATTCCATGATCATAGTTAGGAAGATTCAATATTGTCAAGATGTTAATTTTTCTCAGCAAGTTATTTTGTGGACATTGACAAACTGATTCTAAAGTTTGTATGGAGAGATAAAAGACCCAGAATTGTCAGCACAATATTAAAGGAGAAGAACAAAGCTGGAGGCTGGCACTACTTGACTTTAAGACTTACTGTAAAGCTACAGTAATCAAGACACTGGTATTGATGAAAGAATAGACAAATAGATCAATGGGACAGAATAGAGAGCCCAGAAATAGACCCACATAAATACAGCCAACTCATCTTTGACAGAGAAGCGAAGGCAATACAATGGAGCAAAAATAGTCTCTTCAACAGATGGTGATGAACAACTGGTCATCTACATGCAAAAACAAAACAAAACAATAAATGTAAACACAGATCTTACACCTTTTACAAAAATTAACTCAAAGTGACCACAGACATAAACATAAAATGCAAAACTATAAAACTCCTAGAAGGTAACATAGGAGAAAACCTAGGTAGCCTCGGGTATGGTAATGACTTTTTAGATACAAACCAAAGATATGCTCCATGAAAGAATGAACTGATGAGCTGGTGTTCATTAAAATTAAAAACTTCTGCTCTGTGAAAGACAATGTCAAGAGAACGGGAAGAAAAGCCACAGGCTGGGAGAAAATGATTGCAAAAGACATATTGATAAAAGGCTGTTATCCAAAAATATACAAAGAACTCTTAAAACTCAACAATAAGAAAACAAACAGCCTAATTAAAAAATGGACCAATGACCTTAACAGATACATCACTAAAGAAGATACAGATAGCAAATAAGCATATGAAAAGGTGCTCCACATTATATGTCATCAGGGAAATGAAAATTAAAACAACGAGAAACCACTACATACCCGTTAGCATGGCCAAAGTCCAGAAAACTGACTACACCAAATGCTTGAGAGGATTTATGGAGCAATAGGAACTCATTTATTTCTGGGGGGGAACGTAAAATGGTGTAGCCACTTTGTAAAACAATTTGGCAGTTTCTTAAAAAAAACTGAATATACTCTTACTATACCATCCTTGGTATTTACCCAAAGCAGTTGAAAACTTACGTCCACACAAAAAACTGCACATGGGTGTTTATAGCAGCTTTATTCATAATTCCTAAAGTTTAGAAGCAATCAAGATGTCCTTCAGTAGGTGAATGGATAAAGAAATAGAAATGTACACCTAGACAATGGAGTATTATTCAGCATTAAAAGTAAATGAGCTTTCAAGCCATGGAAAGACATGGAGGAAACTTAAATGCATTTTACTAAGTGAAAGGAGCCAATATGAAAAGGCTACATACTGTATAATCCCAACTATATAATATTCTGGAAAAAAGCAAAACTATGGAAACAATAGAAAGATCAGTGGTGCCAGGGATTGGAGGGGGAAGGATGAATAGGCAGACTACAGAGGATTTTTAGGGCAGTGAAAATACTCTGTATGATACCATATTGATGCATATATGTCATTATACATTTGTCCAAACCCATCAAATGTATACTATCGAGAGACCCTAATGTAAACTATGGACTGTGAAAGATTATGATGTGTCAATGTATGGTCACCAGTTGTAACAACTGTATCACTTTGGTGGAGAATGTTGGTAAATCTCTGTATGGGAAATTGGCTGTATGGGAAATCTCTGTACCTTCCCCTCAATTTTGTTATGAACCTAAAACTGCCCTAACAAAATAAAGTCTTCGTAAAAAAAAAAAAAAATGGAATTCTCTTTCTTCTTTCTTTGTTTCTTTCTTCTCTCCTTCTCTCTTCTCCTCTTCTTATCTCCCTTCCCCTCCTCTCCCCTTCCCTCTCCCTTCCCCTCTTCTCTTTCCTTCTCTTCTCTTCTTTCTTCTTTTTCTAACTGACGTCCCCAAAAGCCAAAAGCAAAACAAATGAAAAATGTTCCAATCCAAAATGAGATGTTATATTCCTCCTTCAAAGCTTGCAAATGAGGTGGTCAAACACTGGTAAATACAGATGAAAATGAGAGTCCTGAGGGCTGAGAGATAGTGCACGAGCAGCTAGCCAGAGGAGAAGATTGCCTGTGTCCTGAGATTGTTATAGATGGATAGTCCCAGAGGGGAAATCTCTGAAGAACCTACAAAAGTGCCCCATGAGAGACAGAAAGATCTAACCTGACATGAAAGGCTATTGTGACCCAGTATTAGCTCTCTGGGCTTTGGGTTGGTTCACCAAATGGAGAGCCATCAGTTCAAGTCAATGAATGGAGAATCGGGGAGTTCTCTCATTTAACAAGTTCCTTTCACTTAAGGATTCTCCTGCCACTGTTGTGGCACTCCTGCCACTAATCTTCTCTGGGTTTTGTTTACTTTTGTTTCTTAGTCTGCTTTTCTGCAGTGGAGGCAAATATTTTCCTCCCTAATGACCATATTCTTCCCACATGAAATTTATTCTCAGAAGACAGCTAGCAAAATCCATTCAGCATTTCTCTTGGTTATTAGTTTTCTTTGAACGAGTGGATGTTGTATCAAAGAGATATTTAAAATATCTTATTAACAAGTGCTCATAAATAGAGGGTTTAAATGTGTCCCTCAAATATCAGTTTGTTACGTGCATTCCGATAATCCCATTATGCTCGCTTTCACTTCCCTCAATAGGGAATTAGAAACTTAAATATGTTTCAGATGAGGTCAAGTTTGCTTTTTGGAGTGATTAGGGAGTTCACTGGCTTGGATGTCTAGGGTGGGAAGGTGTGAAGCAGAACTGAAATGAAGCCAGAACACACTGATACCAGTTGTCAAGTATTAAAGTACCTCCATATTTGTTTGGTAATAAACAGGCATTGCTCCAAGACCCCCATCGCCTGGCACCTTGGTTCCCCTAGACTTCTCCAGCAGCAAAATGGTTAAGCCTGGCAAGCCTGGGGTCCCTGTTTGACTGGTGGTGCCTGGCACAGTACTGTCTGTTCAATATTATGAATGCCGTCCCTTAGTGAAAGGAATGGAAAGGAATTACTACTTGATTGGCATTGCTAAGGGAAAACTGGACATAATAATCATAGGGGTTAACATCTGTTGAAAACTGTTCTAAAGGTTTTATACATATTAACTCATTCAACCCCCTCAACAATCCTGTGCTGTAGCTATTATAATTACGCACATTTTACAGACGAGGAACTGAGGCCCAGGTTATTTGCCCAAGGTCACACAAATAATAAGTGAAGGAATTTGGAATCTGAACTCTGGCTGACCCCAGAACCAGTGCGCCTTTTTTTTTTTTTTTAAGTCTCCTCATGGCTCTGACCTTCTTTGAGTCTCTAAGCAATAAACATTTATTGGGCTCCTGCCATGTAGAGCACTGTGTAAAGCACCATGGGTGAAATAAAGAAAAATTAGACCTAAATCCTATCTTTTCATAGTTTACCATCTAGCAGATTTGGTAGATGGTAAACTCTTTTCCTGATCTGGCCAAGTCCCACATAACCCCTTTCCGTGTCAGAGAGATCATGTGATGAACAAATTCCAAAGGAAATATTGGGTGTATAAGACTCGTATTAAATGGTGTTCACTGAAGATCAGAAAGGCAATATTTTCAAAGGTTGCTTTCTGGGACACAGGAAATAGTTTTTTAATGTAGACATTTTGGTTTTTCACATTGAGATGGAAGTTTGTGGTAATGTTTTTCATAAATATGAATTTAGAATAAGGTGGAACAAACTGTATCCAGACAAATGGATTTGAATATAAAACATTTTCATTTCCCCAACCTCCAGTTCCAGGAAGAACTCTGTTTGTGCCTCAACAGACCAGACATTACAGTTCTGACAGAGTTCTCTGGCCTGGCCAAAGTGTGTTGTAAAATGGTTTCATGCAATAGTCTTTCTTGAGGGAGGAAGATGATTAAGATCTATAAAATAAACTTACCTACAGCTCAGGTCTCCTAAGCACTGACCCCTTCCTAATCACCTTTCCCCCATAGTCAAACATTTTTTTCCTCTCACACTAATTGGTTCAACTAATATTTGTAGAATACCTGTTATGGGCCAAAAATGGGCCAGGTGTTGCGATACACTGAAATATGACATGGTTCCCGCCTCCCAGTGGGAAGATGGATGGACACATAGACAAAACTACAATATGTGATAAATGCTATAATAAGTGATATACAAGTGTATTAAGTGTTACAGGAATACAGAGGAGGTAGGGCCATAAAGCTTTGATCAGTCAATAGTAGCAATATTTTTAAATGTCTAGTTTGTTAAGTCTTTGATAATGGGCCAAATTCTAAGTCAAGTTGATCATGGGCAAATGAAAACTAAATTAGTCTTCACATGCAGTAGTTTAAAGAACGAGTATTTGCAGAGTAGTTACTAAACTCCAGAATTAAAATGTTATTAAAAATGTTAATCACAGAGAGTCAGTCTCTTCTACTGTCAAATGCAATCTAATCACATTCAGGCAGTTAATAGTAAGTCAAATAGTTCTAGTTCAAAGCATGCTGAAAAGAAGAAAACTAGTTTTCCTCAGTCTATCATCTGAAAAAAAGCATTTTCCTGGAAAGATTTAGAACACAGCTTTCATCAGGGTTGTGGCAGTTCATATTTTACTCCTGAAAACATGGCTAATGAATAAAACATAGGAAAATTTGAATGACAAGCCTGTCTTTAAGAAATTTTACTGGCGACAACACAAATCTTGAACCTTATCTTTCAAATGTCATTTCCTTGGTGAAGTCATCTGTGAATCCTGCAAAGACAGAATCACTTGCTCCTGGCAGCCAGGTTTCTTTAATAGCCTGTGCTCCATGACAGTATCATAATTCTTTGTTGGCCTTTGTTCCCCTCAAGAATGTGAGGTAGGGAGACCGCCCCCTCCTGCTGCAGACCCGGAGACAGGAGGCTGCTTAAAGATCTCAGTGTCACCTGACAGCACAGGGCTCTTAGTAAATCTAAGGTGTTTTTGTCCATCAATTCCTCAACCAAGAGGCTCAGTATTTTCAATCTTAATTTTATTGAGGACACGGAATATCTCAAGGACTTGGAGTGGTATTATGTGGGCAGAGGTTCAGGTGGCCTTAAGAGAGGTTAATTAATTAGACACTACATTTGAGTTCTTGCTAATTAGAAAGAGCTGCCAAGAATTAAAGTGTGATTTGTAACTCATTTTGACTGTCCTTCTTCATGACCCTACCTGAGCTGGAATGTGGAGGTAAAGGGAGAGGAAAGCTGGAAGTCAGAAGACAACTTACAAATAGCCTTGGGTCCCAGCGGTGGCACAGAGAAGGACAAGAGGTGGCACAGGCTGATACCAGTGCCCAGCTTCGGGTGCTAAGGAACTGAGGGGTGGGAATAGGGAGGCGGCTGAGGTCCTGGAGGGGCTTGGGGTGCACTGGGGGAGGCGGACCTGCTCTGAAGCCCACCTTGGGGCTATACCAGTCTCCTCATCCTGGGGCAGGTTTCCACATGCTCTAGACTTGGGGGCAGCAATCCAGTGTGGGGTTGGGTGGAGTGAGAGGTTGAAGAGACCTAAGGGGAGAGGAGTGTGGGGGCTCTCAGGAGGCAAGTTCAAGGCAGGAGCGGTGTCCAAGACAGAGCCTCAGAGCGCCTCAGGGATGATACCATCTGCATTCCACCTAACCGCAGCTGCCCTCCTGTGAGGTGGGCATGACAGTAACAACGGTAACCCTCACTATACAGATGGGGAAAATGAAGGCTCAGAGAGGGTGTCTTGACTAAGGGTCGCGCGCTGGTGGTTGGTTGACCTAGGCAGCACAAACTGTCACATCTACGTGCTCTCACTCCCCAGGGCGGGCCTCGCCCTTTTCCCGGTGTGGTTCCACCTGTAGCAAAGGTGGAGGAAGTGTGGGCAGTGATATTTCATCCCTGAGCTCCAGCATGGGTCACCTGCTGCCGCCTGGCTGCCCTCCCCGAAGAGCAGGAGAGCGAGGAGGGGCGCGAGGGGCGCCAGAGCAAAAAGTTGACGTCTGGGTTAGGCCGCTGGAACCCAGGAAGCAGGAGTGCGCGGAAGCTTCCTAAAGATAACTCCCAATCTTGCGTTCGCTAAATTTCCCTGCCCTTTCTGTGCCTCCACCCGAGTTGGCACAACCCCAAAGGCAGTTAATAGCCTCGACGGCATCGCCATCCAATTTGCTGGACGCTGGTGGTTTTCAAGGCCCTGATTCCCTTGGTGACCAGGCCAGTGGAAGCCGGGGGGGGGGGGCACTCACGAGTCTGTGAATTTACTCTTGGAACTTGCAAAACTCCGGTGCTCCTAACCCCGAGGGGTCCTTGGACGGCCTCCCCTTTTTTCCCGTTCTTCCCTCTCCCCTTACCCTGGGACCCATTGGTTTCCCACATCTCTTTCTCCTTCCACTTGCCCCTGAGCCGATTCCAAAAGGAGAACCCACCCGCATAGTAGGATGGTTGGGCTTTCAGGTAAGGAGAGCTGGGAGGGGCTCGGGCATTCATTCATTCAACAAACACTGCGTTCTTGCTCTGATTGAAGCACGGGTAGTCAGTGTGGACCAGGACTAGTCACAGCCTGTAACGCACCAATAAAGGTGACAGGATGATGTGCTGCGACAGGTCTGGGCTGTTGGGGTCAGAAGTCTGTACTTGTCCACAGGACACAGTTGCTACTCTCCCCTGGGCTTTGGCTTCGGAGGCAAACCTTTCTTGAGACTGTCCCCTAGGTTGGGAATCGCTACCGAGAGTCAAGCGGCCAGTGCCAACCCCCCTGCGTCCCCAGGCGTGTTCTCCAGTGGAACTTCCCTAGGAAAAGAGCTGAAGGCTCGAGGTCCGAGAGGCTGTGGCGCGCTCGGGACTCCCCGACCCCTCGTTTGCCGGCGTCACGCTACCGCCCCCACCTGGAGGGGCACCCTGCCTGCTTAGAGTGGACTCAGGCGGGTCCTGCCCGACGCCCGCCCGTAGGGGCCGCATCCGCCGCGCGCCCGGCACCTCCCACGGCTTGCTTCGCTCCTCCTCTCTCCTGGGCGCTCGTCCTCCACCGCAGGTTCAATCCCCGCGGGGACCCGGAGCACGGGGACCGAAGCGCGGCTGACCGTCTGCGCCCTCGCCCCCCACGCCCTTTCAACCGAGACCCAGCCGGGGGCACCTGCGAGCGGCGGGCACCTCTCCGGGGCGACCGCGGCGGGCTGACTGGGCATGCTCAGGAGCGGGGCGGCCGGGCGCCGCGGGAGCCAAGCGCATGCACTCGCGGGGCCAGGGGCCGACCGTCCAGGGGCGCGGCGCGCAGGCGGCCGCTTTGGCCGACGCGCTGGCCAGCCTGGGCAGGACGCGAGCCAGGATGGCCTCCCTCACGGCATACGGTAACGGCGGGCGGTCGCGGGCTCTCGGGGCGGCCGGGGCGGGCGGGGCCGGGAAGCCGTCCGAGCACCCCGGGGAACTTCGGGCTTCGGCTCCCGGGAGGGTCGGGACGGAAGGGAGGGGGCTGCAACGCGCGCAGGCCTGGGGCTGGGGGCGGGGCGGGGGAGGCGAGGCTCTGCGGGGTTGGAGTTGCCTGAAACCTGGGAAGGGGGTATTCGCAGAAGGAGTTGGTGGAGTAAAAACTCCTAAAATGTAGGTGTCTGGGAGCTTTGGGTCTCCAGAAAAATTCCACTCGCTTCAGACCACAGAAGGGAAGGGATGAGGGTGTTAAGTTCGTTTCTAGCGATGCGAGGCTTGGAGTTAGGAGGTCTGCGTTCAGTCAGCGCTTATCCTGTCCCTGACTGACCTTGGGCAAGTTATTTAAACTTTTTTGTTTTTGTATTTCTCCATCTGTAAATTAGAGATGAGAACATCTCTCTGACAGATGCTATGGGGTTAAAATAATATGCACCAAAATATGTTTTTAATGCAAAAAAAAAAATCGGCTTGGAAATAAAAGTTCCATGGAACTGGAAGGCATTATTTCCCCCTCCCCCATTTTGGCTAAAGAAATATATATTTTTATTATTTCTTTAAAGGCATTGCAGAATTCTAAGGAAAGCAAAATCACAGTGTGAAGGTTTCCAGCTCAGCTAGAAATCCCAGCGCACTGGGGAAGCCAACAAGGCTTTTTATCAAGCTTACTGCTTGTGTGGAAAAAGCAATTCTCTGTAGACCTTTGTCAGAGATGCTGCCGAGATTGGGTTATAGGAGGCTGAAACTCAAGTAGACCCCCACCCCCCTTCCCCTGGCTTGCAATCATTTGCTGTGATAACATCTAATTTTGGCGTTTAAATGTGAAGGTAATGAGAATTGTTGGAGAATGTTTTGCAGGGACCTCTCCAAGCCTGGGGTTGGTGGGAGGGAATTTGCTGCTTTTTGGTGTGGCGGTTTCATCTCTAGGCCAGTGATGTCCCCTGCCATTTCCCCAAGGTTAAAGCAGCTGGTCTTTTTTGGGTGGGGATCTAAACTGTTTAAAATGATCACTCAGGTGGCTCTCAGGGTTTGCAGTTGAGCCTTGTGAACTGATAAGGAATTGTGAGAAGATTACAAATTGCATACTAGTGGCTTTTTTTTTTTTTTTTTAATTCAGTGCATCTTCTGCTGGGCTGTGACTTGTTCTTACTCCTGCTGCACAATTAACACATAACGTTATCATTCTTGGGTTACCATCTGGGGATAGTCCAGCATTCTGATGGTGTTTTAAGTATATTCATTGGCAGATACCTATTTTTATACCTTTTTCTATCAGAGGGATCCATCATGTTAGATTTCACATGCTGCCCTGTGGATACTGTGAGTGATCGTAATAATCAGCTCTTTAAATTTTCTAGAAACTTTAAAAGCTTAATTGGGCACCCAGGTAGAGAAACTGAAGTCAGAAGAAGTGAAATTATTTTTGAAAAGCAAGCGTATTTCAGTAATTAAAGGGGTGGCGGATAATTTTTTTTTTTTTTGTAACTTACAATTACACAGGTTTCTCTTTAGGACCTTAAAGGGAACTAACACAGATTTAAATAAATATATCCATTAGAATTTGCACTATTTTAAATATATTCTTTTTTGTTTGTTTATAGAAGCTTTATTTTATCATTTTATTGCCTCGGATATTTTTTGCTTGATTTTTCTTGAGTTTAAATATATTCTTAACACTCTTCTTCCTTCCTCATCTCTAGAGTGGTGAATACATTTGGCCACATTAATTCTTTGGTCCGTAGCAAAGTGACCCAAGACATGACAAGATGAGTTAGTCCATCAGGGTTTCCATCCTAGTGAATGAGTTAAGGAAAAACAAATTTGAGCGCATTCAACGTATTCCTCACCCGCTGAATGCTGTTGAGATCATTATCTGATGAGAGCTTGGTCTGGCTCCGGAACCTTCTACAAATCATCTCTCTGACAACTGAACTGCTTTAAAAAATGTTCTTCCCTTTCAGTTCTGTTGGATTTGGGTTTAGGTATCATGATGGGGGATGATCTAAGTTTCTTGCCCGGAATTTATAGGGTTCAATTTTTATATTCATTTGACTGATTTAATAAATGCCTTAGTCCTATCTTTAGCATAGGGGCTGCCAAGAGAATGAACAGTTATACTGTAGACCGTGTGTTAGGTTCCTGAGAGAGAAATTTGGCTTATATATGCATTTCATTAGCAACAGCCTCCAGTAAACCTCATTAGCTTCCCATCTAAATATGCATTTTTGATCCTATATTGGAACTTGTTCTTTCTGTATTTTAGCATGAATTTTTACTTTCAGACAGCCATCTAGACTCATATCTTCTAGAAATGTGAAATGAGACTCAGGTAATAAGTAACTGTAATGTGCACTCTAACAAATATATGTTCAGTAGATGATGCAGTTTTTAAAATTCTGGATTTTTAATGCCTCAACCTTTTGTACTCACCACTGATTTTTCTTTCCCTGTCCTTTAAATGGTTTAGGCTCTTAACCACTTTTAGTTCATTATGTAACCATGTGCATGAGACGAAGGATGGGTGACAAGTCTCCTTTAGAGAGAAATGACTGGGACTTGATATGTTCTTGGCCATGCAAAAGAAGGCACAGGGGCTGTGTTCTAGTGTGAACCAGAAAATGACTTGTGGTTGGACCTGTCAGCTTTGGATCTGAAGAGGCTTAGTAAGAGGATTGAGGAGCTTACAGAGCACAGTGGGGGCTATTTTAGGGAAAGTGTCCCTGAGGAGATATTTGAACAGACACTTAAGTAAAGGAAAGGAATGAACCATTCCATTATGTGGGGAAAGAGCATTCCTAGCAAAGGGAACAGTAAGAGCAAAGGCCCTGGGGTAGGAATGAGATTGTCACGTTCACAGCTAGCTAGAAGGTCAGTGTGTCTTGAGCAGAGAGAACAAGTAGAAGGAGGAAATGCAGTCAGAGCCAGCATTATTCTTATAACTGTTCTCCCCTCATTTTCCTGCTACCTCTTAAGTTGCTTCTTTGTGGAGTTCCTTTGTTTATGTAGGTGTTTGCCTGGGTTCTGTCCTTGACTTTATAATCTCACTCTCAGCCATTTGGAGGATACTAATTAGGCACCTACCAAATGCTGGACAATGACCCTAAATGTAGAGTCAGTCCCTTGGTGGGAGGCCTTTAAATTGGGGTGACAAAGTTTTCTGCATTTTAAAGTAGAAGTGTGGGGCATCCTCAGACATAAACAAATCAAAATGGTTCTTTATATGAATTGCCTTAGTTAAATCTCACAAAAACCTTTAAGAAATTGGTCCAGTATTAGCCTGGTATTCATTTGAAGAAATTGAGGCGTGGATAGGTTGAGGAACTTACTTAACCTCACATAATGAAAGTGGAGCCCAAATGCAGATTTAGAGAGTTTGGCTTGGAGCCTTGGGCTAAGCGTAGTTAGGAAGTGGAAGAAAATGAGCAAATGTGTGTGTGTGTAATTCCAGGCAGAAGGTGTGGCTTGAGTGAAGGCTGAAAGACGATGGGTGACCAGAAGTTCAGCAACTGATATTCGAAGAGGGTATGGGAGAGGGGTGTAGTAAGAGCCAAGCCTAGTCATGCAACGTGAGGATGAAATGAGGCAGAGAAGGGGTGAGAGCACAGGACATAATTTCCCCTCCTCTGACTTTGTCTTTATTCGACTGATTCCCCAATGGAAATCACCAACTCAGAACTTCTTTCTTGTGAGTGCTATGCCTGTATACCTAGCTGAGGGCTAGCCTTCTCTATATGTGTGCGTGTCTAGCGTCTCAGCTCAGCTTGGTGTATCCAACACAGAATTCCCGTCCCTTACCTGTTTCCCAGTGAATAACTTCAGCTCTCCAGCTGCTGAGCTCAAACTATGTGCCAGGCTCTATCCTGGACATAGGAGGGCCTGAATGAGTGAGATCTCATTTTTTCTCTCACAGATAGCAGGATCAGCTGGAGGAAACAGACTTCTAAACTGAGAATTATAACGCTGTGCTGGCGGGGGCGGGGGGATGGGCTGGGAGGAGTGAGGGAGAGGTCAGAACAGTTCCTTGGAGGAGACAATGTTAAGAGACTAATTGGGAGAAGGAGGGCGTTCCAGGGAGGGACAACAGCATGAACAAAAGTAAAGGGGAGAGATGGTAGGGGGCATAAAGGCAGCTGCCAGGGGCACATGTTGGTAGAGCGTGACAACCTGGAGAGGTTGGCAGGGGCCGTTGCACTCTTCCTAGGCACCTAGGCCAGAATCCTGGGAGCCTTTGAGTCCTCTCTGGAACACACTAACCATAATACCTTGGGCAAAGGGATTCCCCCCCCCCCCCCCCCCCGTGTCTCAGTTTTCTTATTTATAACAGGGGGTCATTCAGTAGTACTGTAGTGCGTATGTAAAGTACATAGTGACTGCTCAGGAAGCATTACTGTCAACGGCTCTCCCAGCCAATGTACTCTCAATCACCAGGTCCTGCTGATTCTTCTTCCTTAAAATCTTTCTACTCTCTTTTCTCCTCTCTCTGCCCACTGCTCTTATGTTAGTTGAGTCTGCCATCATGGCTCGTTTTGACTGCAGTAGCAGCCTCCCAGCTGGTTTCTCTGCCTCTAGTCCTGGTCTCGTCAGTCCCAATTGCAAATTTCATTCTGTATTCTCCTGCTTATAACACTTCAGTGGCTCCCGTCTGCTTATAAGTCAAAGTTTAACTTCCCTCATTTGGCAAACAAGGTCCTTAAGGAACTGACCACCCTTCTCTCTTGTGGTCCCAGCATTCCACCTTTTAGGGACATGGGTGGTTTAGCATGACTGGTTATATCAGGCTTTCTCAGGTGTCTGGACCTTGGCCCATGCTCTGAAATACACCCCCCTCCTCCTTTACAAGGTTCACTTCACTCCCCTTCCCCCTGATCTGGGATGTCTCAGGGTAAGTCTTCTCCCGCCCAACTCTTCATTTTGTACTGTGAATATTCCCATCTGTGGGTTGTAAAATCCCAAAGGACAAGGACCATATCTTGTATCTTTGTCTTCCTGGTGCCTTGCACAGTGCCTGACACGTAATGGGTGATCAATCTTTGGCTGTCTGACCGACTGAATGGACTATGTCGGGGGGCACTACACTGCGCACAAGTTTTTAAAACCTCATTTCCCTACTGCAAATAACAAGCAAAATGACTTTTACCCTTCAGAAAAGAGGAATAAGAAAAAGACCAAAAGCATCCACACCATGTGGTACAATCAAGATGCATGCTATCTGACTGGAACTCATGCTTTATTTACAAAATAAATCCAAGGAGGTGTTTGATGACCTCCCTTATTTTCGCCTTCCACCACCTGGCATTCTTATTATTATGCAATCCAGACACTCATGGTCAACATTGATTAGGATCCTTTTGATTAAGAAGCTGCAGCAAAGCTTGTACACGTTATTCTTTGACCTTCAGCCTCCACATTTTAGAAGTCTCTTTCCGGGGTAAGATTAAATTAAAATTTTATTTTGATGCTGTGAAGAAGCATTTTAATCTTTTCCTTTAAAACATAATGTTCTGGGGCGCCTGGGTGGCTCAGTCATTAAGCGTCTGCCTTGGGCTCAGGGCATGATCCCAAGGTCCTGGGATCGAGCCCCACATCGGGCTTTTCCACTGGGAGCCTGCTTCTTCCTCTCCCACTCCCCCTGCTTGTGTTCACTCTCTCGCTGGCTGTCTCTATCTCTGTCAAATAAATAAATAAAATCTTTAAAACAAACAAACAAACAAACAAACTATAATGTTCTTTGTACCAGCCATGTGGAGTTTTCTGTTAGAACATAGTTTTAGACACACAGTTCACAGCTACTAAGGAAGTTTCTAGAATGGACAATTAACCATATATTTTGTGAGTGCTCACTATGTGTCAGGCACTGTTGTAGGTTCTGGAGGTAAACAAAAAACAAAAACTATCTGTTTTCATGAATCTTACATTGTATTAATAAGAAATGGATCTTTACCTTCTGGAAAAAAATGAAAATAGAATATAGGATTTTCAACATTGAATCAAATAGGTAAAGGGGGAAAGAAAGGAAAGGAAAGTTTTTCTCTAATTAGGCTTCATGAAAGGGCTTTTGTCACTGTGGAGACTGTGCGAGTGGAATCAAAGGGAAGCTGAGATAATGAGTATCAGACACAGTGTTTAAAATTCAGGAATGGTGATTAAAGTATTTGAAAGCTTCCTAGAGGCTCTGGCAAACATTCATTGTGCCTTCCATGCATTAGGCAGAGCCAGGCACTATGGCACAAGATGAATAAAGGATGGCCTTGCCCTCTAGGACTTTGGGTCCAGCTCAGGTCCCATGGGGGATGCAGAGGCTGCTGGTACTAGTATGGTTACAACTAGTGCCTGCCCTGCTTGTCTCCTAGTGCTGTGGCAAAAAGCACATGAAAGAGCAAATGCAAACATTTTATGAAAACCTAGAAAGCCCGATAGCAATTTAGTATACAGCACTCTGCTGTGTTGTCTTTATTGTAGTAATAAAGAGATCTGGTATGGGGGGCGCCTGGGTGGCTCAGTCGTTGGGCGTCTGCCTTCAGCTCAGGGCGTGATCCTGGAGTCCTGGGGTCGAGTCCCATGTCAGGCTCCTCTGCTGGGAGCCTGCTTCTTCCTCTCCCACTCCCCCTGCCTTTGTTCCCTCTCTCGCTGCCTGTCTCTCTCTCTGTCAAATAAATAAATAAAATCTTTAAGAAAAAAAAAAAGAGATCTGGTATGGGATCAGGTATAGGATGATAGGAAATGCTGTGCTGAGTGGAAACATACTTCTTGCGCTTTGATTGATTCATCAGTACCTTAGTGAGACCTCCCGAGGCACCAGTTCCTACCTGGGGCCAGCCTGTGTCTACTGTATGTGGTGGGCAGTCAACACTTCTTGAATGAATGAGTTTCAGTCACAATATAGAGGAGGAAGTTGAAGCCCAGGGAGGTTAGCTGATGATATACAGGCTAGGAGGAAAGGGTGGGTCTTGAATATTAACTTTTCTGTAAGCCTATAAAATATACAGCAAACATGGAATAAATCACACCAGTATTTCTGAAGAAGAGATATATGCATATGTATAGACACACATATCACTATATATATATATGTATGTGTGTGTGTGTGTGTGTGTGTTCTCTAGTACCTTTTATAAACAATTTCGAGTGATTTTTTAAAAAATCAGATGCAGTAGGCAGCTACACAATGAATATGTACTTTTTTAAATTAAATATTTCTAGTGCACTAGTTCGATAGTTATGAAAGGAATTGTATGATGTTTGTTTTCGTAGAGTCAGTAGATATGTATCATTTGTCTTTTTGGTGAATTCTTGTTTCATCTGTTCATGTGTATAAGCATATTTATGATAAGCTCTTAAGGGTTTAGTGAAAACATTTTCTTTCCTTTTTAAAAAAATCCCCTTCTTTTTTTTTGTTGGTGAGATGTTTCCCCAGGCTTTGTGGATTCTAGAGGAGAGCTTTACCTCACTCTGGAGTCCCTCTACCAGCAACATTAGCACTGGCTGAAAGTCTATGCAAAATGCAGTTGTCAATTACATCTTATTAAACTTAAAAAAAGAAAAAGAAAAGAAATGCCAAATTAAAGGCCCACCCCAGACCTACTAAATCAAGATATTTACTTTTTTTAAGATCTTCATTTTAATAAGATGCCCAAGTGATGTGTAATCTTAAATTTTCCTTATTTTTACTAAATTTTTGCTGGCTCAACCAGTTACTGTGTGTTGAAATCTCTCCATATGATGGTGTATTTGTCAGTTTCTCTCTGCAGTTCTATTAATTTTTGCTTCATGTATTTTGAGGTTATTTTATTTTGAATACACAGATGTAATATTTGTTATATCTTCCTGAAGCGTTGAGCCTTGAACCTTTTATCATTATTTATTGACCCTTTGTATCCTTAACAATGCTTTTTGCCTTAAAGCCTTTTTTATCTAAAAATAACATAGTTACTCTGGCTTTATTTTGGTTAGTATTTGCTTGTTTTTTTTTTTTTTTTAATATCTTTTAACATTTCTGTATCCTTATGTCTTAGGCATTTCTTTTCTAAATAGCATTTGATTTTTTTTTTTTAAGAAATCTTTCTCACAATTTCTTCATTGGCAAATTTGGACCATTTACATGTATTGTGATTACTGATATATTTGAACTGAATTCTACCATTTTACTTTGTATTTCCTTTGTCTTGTTTTTTATTCCTGTGCTTTATTCCAATTTATTTTCTTTTTTCTAAGTTAACTTAAAAGAAAATTTTTTTTAATAGTTAAATCCACTCTCCTATTCTTCCGCACCATCTATATGTCTCTCCCTCTAACACAATAAACTGGTTCGGAAATACAGTCTATTCCTGTTGTTTTTGTTAATAATTACTCTTCTACCTTCACTTAAATCATACCTAACAAATCCTATACTTATTCATTACCCTTTGTTTAACTAACTCTAAATTTAATCTGTTGACTTCTCCCCTGAATAGTCCTTTGACTTTGAGTACCCAGCTCCTGGCTTGTGCACTATTATTATTTGGTATTTTAGTTCTATTCTTTGTTTTTTAAAATCTCCCAAATTAGGTATTATAATGATCATTTTACATTGAAAATTTTTATTTAGGGTTGCCTACATGGTTCCTGGAATTCTGCAGTCAGTGGAAAGACATAAATGGGTGCAGTGCTTTCTTTTTCTCCTCTGTGGTTAAGAAGAAAGTAAGACAGAGTGAGTCTTGAAATGGGTGAGGTTTTCTTTCGTTGTAAGAACATTCTGTTAATGAGTATACCCAAAATAATTTGAGACCCAAAAAAGTGTGTTAATTTTAGTCACAACATTTCTGTTAACAGAAATACATAAGATGATGTCCACCTTGTTCTCTGTAGAAGCTCGATGCTTAGCACATCAGATAAATGACTGTCAGAGATTAGGTCCAGATGCCTGAGGAATCCACCTAACCCGGCTCGTGATATTAACCTGCCCTCCTTCTGTCTTCCCCTCTGTTCTCAAATAGTTGTCTAGTGTAGGACAAACCTGGGTTTTAATTCCAGCTTCATGACTTCTCAGAAGTATGAGTCTGTGCACATTCCCTAATTTTGTGAGCATCTGTATAGTGAGATAATCATAACTACCTTAAAAGAGTTGTTTTGAAACTTAAATGAAATATGTATATAAATGAAATAATCAGTGTTTAGCGTAGTGTCTGGTAAAGAGCAAGTGCTCAGTAACTGGTATTGTCTGATTCCACCACCATCTCCTTTTCTTTTCTTTTTTTTATCCAAGATTTTATTTATTTATTTATTTATTTATTTATTTATTTATTTATTTATTTATCAGTCAGAGAATGAGAGAGAGAGTACAAGCAGGGGGAGCAAAAGGCAGAGGGAGAAGCAGGCTCCCCGCTGAGCCCGATGCGGGACTCAATCCCAGGACCCTGGGATCATGACCCGAGCTAAAGGTAGACGCTTAACCAACTGAACCACCCAGGCATCCCCGCATCTCCTTTTCTTAGATGTTTTTTCAGAATTTTCATTCCTGGCCCTCTCATGATTTCTGTCCCTCTTTTTTCTTAAAGAAATTTCTTTAAAAAATTACTGTGAGTTATAGCATATATACAGACCTGGGAGGTGGGTGGGTGTAGAGATTTATAGTTTAACAAATACTTATAAAATGAACACTGTGTGACCACTACCTAAGTCAGAAAAACAGAACATTTCCAGGACTGCAGGACCCACCCCCTAGCTGTACCCCCTCCCAAATCAAGGTTGCTTCTTGTCCACCAAAAAGAACCATCAGGCTGCCTTTTGTGCTAATTATTTACTTTTCTTTACAGTTATTTTTCTTTACGGTATTACTTTTCTTTACAGTTTTACCATCCATGTGTGCATCCTTAAACAATATAATTCAGTTTTGTTGTTGAAATTTTCATCAATACGATCATGTGTTGTTTTGGGGTTGCTTCTTTCATTCAACAGTATTTGTGAGATCTATCTATAATATTTTGTGTACCTTTACTTCATTTATTTCCTTTGCTATATGGCATTCTATTTTATGGATACCTTGTTCTTTTGAAGTATAAAATAAATCATAGCTAACACTAATTGAACACTTTCTATGTGCTGCCTTACAAGGCAAGTGCCTTTATTATTCTCATCATACATACAAGGGAACAGAGCTACATAGAGATGAAATAATGTGCCCAAGGGTTGGAACCAGGTATCTAATTTAGGTATTGACTCCAGAACCCATAGGGTTTATTAATCTCATTCAGAGTCTCAAATTTTCCCATTAGTTACCTGATCTTTTTCTTTAACTGCAGTTGGTCCCTAAAGGATTAAATGGATATTTGGGCCCTTCCCCCCAAATCTAGCATTTTTGTTTTAATTCCTACACAGGGGAAGCACCTTTTACACAGAATGTCATAACTTGTGCTGTCATTGTCACAGGTCTTTATACTTTTGTCCTTTGAGTCTTTTCAGAATATTGCCACCAAAATTATGCCCTAGTTTTACCCTTTGGCTTTTATTCAGATTTCAGTAGCTTTACCATTACGGTTTATTTATGGCCTCTTCCCAAGTATTCGTTCCTTATTCAAGCATCCTGCCTCTTTGTTGATTGCTGATTTCTAAGTACGCTTTTCCCTTCATTTCTTTTCTCTTCTCCCCGTGTGTAGCCACTTCTGGGCTTGTGAATTTCTCTCTCTATATATTTATTTATATATCACCTTTGATGCCATTGACCTTATCCCTTGCAATTCTTGTCCCTTCCAAAAATCTTTTAAGGACAGATCATTAGCACGGGGTTTACAAAGAATTAGGAATGACAACTTTAGAGCAGTGAGATATGTTTTAGGTCTGGATTTTGTTGATTCAGCTGATCCCACAAATGTGTACTGAATTATTTGCTAACTGTGCATTTGTGTAGCCTATTTATTTTTATTAACCATATCACATCAACCCTCCCCACCACTACCAAAAAAAAAAAAGTGAGATAAGCATTATTGTCACCATTTTCAGGTGGAAACAGCCAACAGCTTGACTAAGTTGTAAGAGTTTATGTGCAGCAGAACTGGGCTTCGAACACAGGCCTGCGGACTCCCAGCCCAGTGTTCTTCCTCTTTAATCCCAGCCACCTCTAATGAAGTTACACTAACAGAAAAGGGAAATGGTCATTTGTCTATTTTTTTTTAAATTTCATGCATCCTTTTTTCTTTCTTTCAACCAATGAGCATGTACTGAAGATACGCTTGATGGCAGACACAGCACTAAATTCTGGGAATTACAAATTGAATAGTGCACGGGTATGTCCTTGGCAAGCCCGTGATTTAGTATGTGTGCTGCCGAAGCGAGCACAACAAGCCCACGGTTTAGACCTGTGTGAACCAGTACGGTCTCCCCGCTCAGTGCTGGTGGGGGTCTGTCTGCTGTTCCGGAGGTACCCTGGAGAGTGCGGGTGGTCTGGGAATGTTTCTTAGAGGAGGAGTTGGCCACATGCACTTGCTGAAATTATGTTTCCCACATTCAAAACAGTTTAAAATATTTTCTAGCATTTTACCTTCCTGTTTGTGGACCTACCACGGCCTTGACGTGGCTTCTGAGGGCCACCATCATTCCTCTGCCCTCTGGCTCACCATCTGCTTT
This sequence comes from Ursus americanus, assembly GCF_024610735.1. NCBI lineage: Eukaryota > Metazoa > Chordata > Mammalia > Carnivora > Ursidae > Ursus > Ursus americanus. Next base: position 20,263,006 of record NC_142143.1, on the reverse strand, counting down.
TGTTAATATTTCCCAACTGCTTTCAATACACAGGCTTATTGGGATGCCCTGCAGATGCCTCTGTTTCCTTCCTTCTGTCCACGTACCTGTGCTCTTTCCTCCTGAGAGCGTTCGCATGCCATACCATCATCTTCTCCACCAGTCCACGTCGTGGTCTCATTAAAATCTGACTCTCAGAATGTTTCTATAAACCCTTCTCTTTGAGTGCAATTGACTTATGCTTAATAATTAGACCTATAATTTTTGCCATTTATAGATTAGGGTTTCAGAGTTTTCCTAATATTTCATAACATAATATTCGAATAGTTCCTTTAGGTCAGTTTGGTAACCATCGTCATAATGACTCTTTGTCTCTAACCTGTAGAGTTTTATATTGGAAAATATACATTTACTTTGATATTTTAAAATCACATATTTATGCCCTGCTGTGTTTCCTAAATAGTCTGAAGTGGTTCTGATCTCGATGTGGGCTCTGTTCTGCTGCATGCTCTGGTGGGGCTCTGGTGCTCAGGCTTCTCAGTCTTCCCATCAGAGCCTGGGGGTGGGGGGAGGGATGCCTGCCCACATGCATGATGATATGTGGATGAAAGTGCTGAGATGCTACGTCAGTGGAGCATTTGGGGTTTTTTTTGCCCCTTGTGCCTAGAACATTTTCTGTTCACAATTGTGAGGAATTCAGTGCCACGCATTGTACCTTTAGCCCCAAAGGGAACTGCATCCACTTCTGTTGTCCCCACTGGCACTTCTCCCACGGCTCAGCCACCCTCACTTCCAGTCAGGATTATCTCAGCGGCCCCAGCAAGGAGTCTCTCTGCCTCTCATCTTGCTTCTTCCAGTCTGTTCTCCACAGGGCCGCAAAGTGATCTTTCCAAAGTGAAAATGGGATCGTGCTTTCTAGGCGGGATCCAGACTGTTAGTGTGGTTTATAAGCCCTGTCGTAGTCTAGCTGCTGTTCACCTCTCCTCTTCCTGTGCTCAGCTGCCAACTCAGGAAGCTGCCTGTGGCCTCTGAGCCTCCAGATGTGCGTGCGTGCGTGCGATGAAGCCTCTATCTGGATGTTTTTCCTCGGTTCCCCCACCTTTGTCCTCATCAGGTGGTTCTCACCTTTAGGTTTTAGTTTAGATGTCACTTCCTCTCCAGAGCCTTACCTGCCGCCCTCTCTGGATCAAGTGTTCCCTCACCTGTCCCTGCACCTCTGCCAGCATCCTTTCTCACCCCCACTACAGTAACAGTGGCACCCAGCTGAGATTCCCTGGGTGGGGCAGTCTGGGTTGTTTGTTGAATATTCCAAGTGCCTGGCACTGAGCACTAGGTAGGCATCAATGAATGAACCAATGAAGGAGCAGGAGACTGCCCAGAACGGGGGGCTGGTGAATGTACCAGCAGTCATGTATTTACACTGTGTTCATGGATATGATCAACCTTCTCTTTTATTTCCTTAACAGACAGAGATGTGAGCAGTGGCAGTTATAACCTTTCCTCCGCAACGACAGGCAGCTGCTACAGTTGTGTCAGCCAGATCACCATAGGTGAGCGATTTTGACATTTGTTTTATCAAAATTATTATTGCTTGGGAACGCCTGGGGTGGGGGTGCGGAGGAAGAAGTGAGTAGAAAATGTAATGGCAGGAGCCTGTATTTTCAGATTCAGAGCAAATGCTCACGGACTCACCTTGCTGGAGCACCCTCTTGTGGCTTCTTACTGCTTCTGTAGAGAGATCCTTGGAGGAAATGTGGTCCGGGGAGCTTAAAAAAAACAAAAACAGCAACAACAAAAACTCCGTGTTTTCCCAACATTTCATCATTTGCTAATTTGTAAATCACCTGTAATATCATGTATACTTAATATTAAAATTGACTTCCTTTTTGAGATTTATATTCCTCTATTGCTGTTCTTGGCCATTAACATACATTATTTTGCTTAATCAGGACTATATGAGGAGGGCATATTACTTTTCCGTCTCACAGATGAGGAAATCTGATCTTTTCCACCCAGCCAATGATTAGTGTATCTAATTTCAATCCAGGTTTGTTTGACATTAGAGTTCATGCTCTTAAACACTATATGATAGTTTCTCAAACCTCAGTAATGTGGACACCTATAAAAAAGAGAAAAGAATTATGAACCCCTAAAATTGATTTAAATTATTTTTATTATAATGATACTTAAGTGTGTTCAAACATAAAAATAAGTGTAGGTGCCTTATAGCCATACAAATAGCCATACAAATCAAATTGAATTTACAAAAAAAAAAAAAACACTGCCAAGGAAAATAATTACAAATCTGTCACATTAATTTAATATGACAGACATTGCTATCTTGCCAGTACATTACTTCTTGTAATGCAGTGTGGTCCTGGCTGAAGGGATCTTTGAGTTCAGTACAGCTTTACTGCTAGGCATTCATGATAACTCTGCTCTCCCACCAGCTTTCTCTGTCCAACCCACTATGAACTCTCTGCTAATGCTGGTGGGGTTATTGGATCTTCCTTTGGTATAAATGAACCTTGACATATCCATCTCTCTCCTTTTCTCATCAAGTGTACCAATTGGTGCCAACTTGATGAAAACACAAAAACAAATCTAGGCCCTAAAATTACGTGGTAGAACTTGGTCCACAATATGCATCTATTAATTTTTAAATGGCTAAATTAACTTAAAAATGAAAAATAAAAATGATTAAAAAATTCTTGTGGAGAGTTCATGGACCCTGGTTTGAAAATACTAAATAACCTGCAATGACATTCCTAAAGACCTTTGTTAAATAGTGGGAGGTTCAGAGGAGGAGGGACAAGATGAATGCATGGATGAAAGGAGGGATTCTGGTGGTGAACAAGATGGATTTCATGTGTTGGGGGGTCTGGTGTCATTACAGAGTAAGTAGCTGTGACTTTATTCTTGACAAGAGATAGTAATGAACTTGGGAGGTGGGATGAAGAGCAGGTCTGGAGGGACAGACATGGGAGAACTGGCAGGACTAGTCATTGACTGGATGGGGGAAAGACAGGTGTACCTTGACATTCTGAGTCAGGGTAACAGGGAGTCTGAGCCATCCCTAGAAATATAGCAGTCAGGAAGAGGACTTGATGGCTACAGGTTAGATATGTCAGACTTGAGGTGCCTGTGAGACTTCCACCTCAGAATGATCCACAGGAGAGAATGGGCAGGAGATGAAGATACTGGCATTCTCTGCACAGAGAAGTCGGTGGAATCTTTGCAAGAGGATGAGGTTGTAAGAGTCAGCATACGGAGTGAGTAGAGAGCCAACACCCCGTCTTTGGGGGAAGCATAATTGGTAGAAAGAATGACAGAGGTAGGAAAACCTAGTGAGCACAGTTTTTGGAAAGCCCAGGGAATTTCTAGGAGAGGCTGAGGAGGTTAGAGTTCAAGGGCTGCCCTGGTGACATCCCCAAGGGCCATGGCAGTAAGTGGTGAGAGGGAAGCCAGGTTGCGGAGCTTGGAATAAGGAGTGAAGAGCTGTGAGTAGAGACTTGTCTTTTAAGACATTTGTCAGTGAAACTGGAGGGGTTAATAGCGAGGACCAAATGGGAGTTTTCTCAGTGCCAGGCACTGTTTTAGGTACGTTTTTTCTGTATTTACTCATTATCTTCACAAAAATCTTACAAGTTAGAGACTGTTAATTTCCCCATTTTTCAGATGAGGAAACTAAATTCTAGAGAGGTTAAAAAGTTACTGAAGTTACATGGGTAATAACAGATGGGATTTCAACCTGGGTAATCTAGCTCCCATTGTATGACACTCTTGCTATTTGCCACTGGCCTGGTGCCCTTTCTTGGTCTTTTTGGGTTTCTAAACTCAAATCCAATGTGTGTGGAGGTTCTCCCCCACCCTCTTCCCCCGCCAGTACTAAGCAAATTTGACACTAGCAGGGTGTCTGAGGTTTCAGTTTAATTCTGACACCAAAGTCAACTTCATTAGTAGCAAGACACCCATGTCACTTTTATGGCTCTGAAGCATTTTCAGCGACTGTGGATGAAGACCAAATATATCTGGAAAATATATTTTGGTCATCAATGACCAAATATATATTTCTTATAAGTCATTATATTGCACCTAGTCTAGTCAGCTTCATCCACTATGTCAGGGTGTTTTGGGTTGAATTGTGTCCCCTGAAAAGATATGTTGAAGTCCTAACCTCTGGTTGTGACCTTATTTGGAAATGGGATCTTTGCAGATATTAATCAAGTTAAGAAGAGACTCCATTAGGGTGGGCTTCTAATCCAGTATAACTGGTGTCCTTACAAGTAGGGGAGAAGAGACACAGACACACACAGGGAAACATTATGTGATGGTGGAGGCAGAGATTGGGGGGTTATATGTGCAAGTCAAGAAACACCAAGGATTGCCAGCAAGTCAGAAGCTAAGAGAAAGGCATGGAACAGGTTCTCCCCTAGAGACTTCAGAGAGAGCATGGCCCTGTCGACATCTTTTCAGACTTCTAGCTCCAAAGCTGTGAGAGAATAAATTTGTCTTTTTAAGCCACCCTGTTTGTGGTACTACATTACCAGCCCTGGGAAACTATTAACAGCAGGTCCTTACCATGCAGTCACCTCTGAAGGGGAGGTGAGTATGACAGACAGTTTTCTCAGAAGGCAGAAGCATAAATGAAAGCCTCTTTAATGTCGCTTCAGTTCCCTAACTCAAAGTGGCTGAAACCATAAGGAAATTTATTTCACGTAACAGGAAGACCAGAGGCAAGCCCGTCCTTAGGATGGGTTGATTAAGCTGCTCAATGATGTTGTGAAAGACTTTCTCCCCTTTGCCTTCTGGGAGAATTTATCTTAGTGTGGCAGCCACATGGCTGCCATGGTTCCAGGAATTTCATCTACACACAATGACCAGAGGGAAAGGAGCTTTGGTGCCTTCCTCAGGCTTTCACTTGAGATGCTGACAGTTTTTCCAGAAGCCCTCAGAGACTACTCCTATCTCATTGGGCGGGATTGGGTCACATGACCCCCTCCTTGGACCAATCACTGGCAGGGGAGATGAGAGTCTCTTGGGCCAAGTCGGAGTGCCAGGGGAGGGAAGGGGGTGATGTCAGTTTGCCTTGAGTGCCCTGGCTGAGTGAGTGTCCACTGAATTCCCAAAGTGGACCCTCTTGAGAGGAAGGAAAGGGATGGATTCTGTGCAGGCATCAGGCAGTGTCCACGGCCCATAGTGTTTTGTTTTGTTTTGTTTTTTAAGATTTTATTTATTTGACAGAGAGAGAGAGTGAGCAGCAGAGGGAGAGGGAGAAGAAGACTCCCTGCCCAGCAAGGAGTCTGACGCAGGGCTGGATCCCAGGACCCTGGGATCATGAACTGAGCCAAAGCAGATGCTTAACTGACTGAGCCACCCAGGCGCCCCTCACTGCCCACAGTCTTTCTAGTACAAAGCACTTGGGCAATATTTATAGTAAAAGCAGAAAATAATTAACAGCCTTAGACTCAAAGTACCAGAGGGAGGACAGATATCTGGATCACCCAGGAGTTCTTTTTTTAAAAGCTCTTTTTGTTCACTTTCATCTCCTGTACTTCAGTGCTTCTCATACGGAACACTTACTCATCCATTCCATTTAAGAAAATAGCATACTTGTGGGCTTCCTGTAAATAGTTGCTTATAGGAACCTATGCCCTACCAAGAGAAGAATTGATAAACAAATGAAACAGTAACAAAACAACTAAGGAAAAACAATGATGACAACAAAAACAATTAAGGAACAGAATAAAAAGACTCCTGAAATCTTTCTATTTATCCATGAGACTCTTGGAAAACTCCTTATTTTCTGATAGTAAACTCCTACTCTACCTATGTATAAGAGATTTAAAAACGTGGTAGTTAACAGTTTTTCTCAAAACAGCTTACAATTCTAAGTGTTCTTTACATGCCTCTTTTCACAATTTTGGGTGATATGTTGATACTTGACACAGAACTCCAAGGGAACTGAGACCCCTGTTCCTACCCCACTCCCCAACAGGGGACGGGATGGTGGATAAGGGAGAATGGATTGGCTACCAATGTGACATTTCTGTTACTTGCCTCTTAGACGTTTGGACACCAGCTGTTCCCCTAGATGGTTGGTTACCCTCTCAAAATACTTTGACCTCATTGCAAATTTAGGCTGGTCCATTTATATTCCATTAGAATCACACAGACATTATCATAGTTAATTTGTATCAATAGCGTGGATTAAAATATTTGCTAATGAACTCCATTTCTGGAGTAAATGACGTGGTAATTTTCCAAACTAAAAAAAAAGGGCTTGTTAGCTATGTGAATGTTGTCTTTTCAAAACTATATAAGTCAGCTATCGTTTTATTTTTTATTTATTTATTTTTTAAGATTTTATTTATTTATTCGACAGAGATAGAGACAGCCAGCGAGAGAGGGAACACAAGCAGGGGGAGTGGGAGAGGAAGAGGCAGGCTCCCAGCGGAGGAGCCTGATGTGGGGCTCGATCCCATAACGCTGGGATCACGCCCTGAGCCAAAGGCAGACGCTTAACCGCTGTGCCACCCAGGCGCCCCCAGCTATCGTTTTATAAAAGAAACAGTAAAATCTGAAATTGTGGAGAATCCAGATTTCACTGGGACTTTTAAGCATAACACTTTTGCTCTGTGCTCTATTCTGTATAATGACTCCACAGGAGTTTAGGAATGTGAAAAGAGAAGAGGGGTTTAAGCAAGTTTCTGAATGAAGCAACAGGCAAGGGAAAACATGGTCCTGTATTTATTCTTCTTGTAAAAGGATTCTCTGATGTAAATAAATGGTAATACATCTTCGAGTTTAAAAAACAACAACAAAAAAAACATAATGGGGGGCAGTTGGTGGCACAGTCGGTTAAGTGTCTGCCTTCTGCTCAGGTCATGATCCCAGGGTCCTGGGATCAAGCCCCATACCAGGCTCCCTGTTCCACGGGGAGTCCGCTTCTCCTTCTCCCTCTGCCCCTCCCCCTGCTTGTGCGCGTGCACGCGCTCTCTCTCTTTCTCTCAAATAAATAAAATCTTAAAAAAAAACACACACAACATAAGGGAACGTCAAGTTAAATGGAGAATTCTGGAATTTCATTTCTATGGTCCAGTGAGCTGTGGGACAGTGTTGATCATACAATAAAAAAATTGACCTCAGAGGTTTAGTCCAAGAAACACGGTCAGTTCAGTCTTCTGCAGCTCTGGGTCCATGGCAGTTCCAAACATTGAGAATTTGTGTTCTCATTGATTATCTTCAGAGGTGCCACAGCCCTCACTGAAGAAAGAGGCACTCACCTTCCTCACTACACTCCACGTAGTAGAACGCACCTTTTACGAAGGTGACTTACCAAGAAGAAGTCCAAACAATCCAGTAGGCAAGTTCTCAAGTTTGTCACCATTTCCCTTTCCTCAAGCATTCTGGTCTATGGGGATTTGTCTGTGAAAAGTTGTTCAGGAAGGCATAAATAACCTGAGTGATGTGGGGGGGGTCAGGCTCCATTTCAAGCCCCCGGAATCCTTCTTGCCACCTGCTCTCTTAGCACCCGTGTTGTCTTCAGTGAGCCTGGGCTTAAATCTTGACTGTTACTTCTGTGGAGCTATTGACCTTGAGGAAGTAATAATGTGCTTCAGCCTCAATTTCCTTATCTGTCAAATGGGAATATTAGTAGTATCTGCCTGACAGGGTTATTGTGAGGTTTAAATGAGGTGGTGCTGGTGGGTCCCTTAGCACAATGCCAGTAAGTGTTAGACAGTATTGTAATTTTTAGTGGATTTATTATTTTATGACAATGAAGTAGGTTGTTTGTTCCTAGGCTTCACCCATGACTTCTATGTGGGTAACTACTAGATTTATGGCTCTGGTCCCAGTTCTCCTGATCCTCACTTCCATTTTTTTTTTTCCTCCAGCTACCTGCCAGATATTTCCACATAGATATTTCCATGAAGGCGCAAACTCTTCATGTCTAAAAACACACTCAACCTTCCTCAGCCCTTGCAAGGCCAGTCCTTCTGATCGCCACAGTTAAGATGAGGAAATCCACCGTTCCGTTTGCCACGAGTCTTCTCTGACATCTTGCTAGTGAGGGACAGAACTACCTGGGGGCCCCAAGCTTTTTTCTTTAGTCAGTGTCATGTATCTCTCTGGACTTCTTTTCCTTTCCTGCTGCCAACACTTAAATATGCTCTATTAATAATCCTCCCTTAACCTGTCCTTCACAGCTTTTTGCATCATCTCCTTGCTGCTGGCATCTAGGAACTCAGTGAACAGCAGGTACCCACTGAGTGCCAGCTCTGAGCCCAGCTTTGTGCTAGGGGCTTGTGGGAGAGGAGGGAGGAAAAGCCCCGAATAGAGAGATACTGGGAGGGAGTTTCAAAAATGACTAAGATACCTTCGAACCTTGAGGAAGGCTCAGTTCATGAAGCAGCCACGCTTGGAAAGAACGCTTGGCTGTAAAGTGTAGGTGGGATTGTTTGACATATACCCTGTTCAAGTGGTTTTCAGCACCGTGTGGGTGGACGGCCCCAGACACCATCATCCAGGCTGCAGAAGCTGCACAGGTGTCCTCTCTTGTTACCTCTTTTGGGCATTCTTGATTCCTCCACCTGTCCTTCCCAATTTGGACTTTCTCTTTCAACACTTCCAGTCCCCACACACCAGCACTCTGTAGTGGGCTTTCCTTCACAAATGGTTAAAAAAGCTTGGGGGTGTCAGAGGAGGCCTCCCAGAAGAGACAACCACCAGAGCAAGAAGGGACAGATTCTGGCTATTTTTGCTGCCATGAATTTTGATTATGCCAGTCCTCACTTCACAGACTTCCAGGGATATTGTTTTCCTTGACAAAATTTTAGTTTTCTTACATTGGCATTTAAGACCCTCAACTGCCTTGTAGCAACCTACCTTGCCATTTTTGTTTTTTTCTTCCTAGATTATACTTACATTCCTAAATTCTGTATCTAGGTTGCAAATATAAAGGCCTGGAGAAGTCAGGAATGTAAGACAAAGGAGTGAAACAGGCTGGGAGTAAGGTATTAGGGAGTGGTGGAGACTGTGGCAGACTGGAATTCCCCCCACTCCAGCTGAAGAGGGTAGCTGCTGGAATTGCTCCAGCTAACACTTGCCATATGGGAATGTGTTCCTGATCTTGAGGAGAAGATCAAGAGATTTTTCAAGAGAAGCCAGATAGCTGGATTCTCTTGAGAACTCTTTAGATTTTTATGTTGTTAATTTGAATGTGAGTTTTACTTCAATTTAAGAAAAGCATGGGCCAAATAAAACATATCTGCAGAATGGATCTGTCCCCGTTTGTTCTGGCCTCTATGTTGCAACCCTTGCCTATAAGGCCAAGTTCATACCATCTTCTCCATGACCTCCTCCCTCCACCCAGAAGAGCTTTCTCCCCTGAGATCCTGGGGGGAACATTTCTGTCCTACTTTAAAGTATCTCTTTCACTTTCCTTTGTACTGTAGTTAGTTGTGGTTTAGGGGAAAGAATACAGATTTTGGAGTCAGACAGGTCTGGGCTTAAATTCTGCCGCTGGCACTTACTGGCTGCTTGACCTAGGGCAAGTTGAGATCCAGTTTCCTCATCTATGGAACTGAAATAGTAACAGTCTCCTTGTACAGTTGCTTGCTAAATGCATGTTGAATGGTGAACACGATCCGTGAAGTGTGACGATGCCTGCCCGTTTATTAGTAACATGCAGCCCTATCTCAAGTGGTGTTTGATTTGACTCACAGCTAAGACTTATGAGAAATACGAAAACAGCTATGGTAAGAGGCTTTGCTTGCTGCTTCTAACTTAATGTGTTTGTCTCGCCAGGTTATGATGTTGCTGGGCCTGTTGCAATCGGGCTCACCCACTGGAAAAATCCATATGCACAAGGTAGACCTACCCTTCCATCAGATCTGCCTCTCTTCGTCTCCAAAGATGCGGGCATCCCTGTGTTCCACCGATCCCTCACCCATAAGACTGAGCTGGCTACACCTTTGTCTTGCCCAGCCTCACTGTCTATCACTCCAGTGCCTTCTTACAGCAGCAGCAGCCAGGAAACCCTCAGTCAAGACACGACAGGTAACGGTGTTGGCTCCCTGTTGGAGATTCAGGACTCAGTGTATTTAAGGGTTCCTTCATGCGTTTACCGGCTGAACAAATTGCGTCTGCATTTCTGCTTGTATGATGCTGTGGCCTCCAACAATTCTGTATTCACTGGCCTTTAATAACTTGGCTGTACCAAAAGGAAAGTTAGATGTGTTTAGAAATATTTGATCTAAGTGTTAGTTCTAATTGGTAAAATGTCATCTGGAAATCAACTCTGAATCAGAATTCCAAGTTTTGTCATATGAAATTTTGTTTCTTTAATTTCTTTAATCCTCTGTTTAGTGACAAAGCATCTTCTTGGACTAAACTCTCGTATTCAGAAAAATTATCAAGAAGTCATTTTTGAATACCTTAGTTACTACCAGTTCACATTGCTCCACCAAACTGATCTATGTCAGGGGTCTGCAAACTGCTGCCAATGGGCCAAATCTGAGCCGCCCACCTGTTTTTGTGCAGCTCAAGAACTGGCAATAGTTTTTACTTTTTAAAAATGATTGGTGTCATGGTTCATTTGTTAAGTCTAATTTCATCTTAGTTACAGCTGCTATAACAATACCCAGACCGGGTAGTTTATAAACAACAAATTTATTTCTCACAGTCGTGGAAGATAGAGGTTTGAGATCAGGGTGCTAACGTGGTCAGGTGAGGGCCCTTTGTCAGGTCTCAGACTTCTTATAGTATCCTCATATGGTGGAAGGGGCGAGGGATATCTGGGGGGTGTCTTTTATGAGAATGCTGATCTCATTCTTGATGGCTCCACTGTCGTGACCTAAATATCTCCCAAAGGCCCCATCTCCTAATACTGTCACTTTAGGTATTAGGATCTCCGTATATGAATTTGGGGGTGGGGCGACTAACATTCAGACCATACAGTTGGGAAAAAAAAATACTTCGAGACATGAAAGTTACATGAAATTCAAATTTGATTGTTCATATATAAAGTTTTATTGGGACATAGCCACACTCATTCATTTATGTATGGTCTCTGGCTGCTTTCCTGTGACAATGGCAGAACTGAGTACTTGTGACAGAGAGTGCATGGCCTGCAAAGCCTAAAATATTTACGATCTGGCCCTATGCAGAAAATGTTTGCCAACCACTGATCTATGCGATCTTTGGGAGTCATGACTTAAACACTCAGGGCAAGAAAAATGCTCACAACATACTGCCTTAAAATTTATCACTTACATTTCACTTTAAATGAGTTACAGAAAGCTTTATGCAGGGATGATAACCAGCTAATTGTTTTTATTTCTAAAGTCCAAGTTGGAACTTTAAATTATGAAAAATCTATCCTGACACATTTTTCTTCTATAGATATAGCACTTAGGAGTAATGGTTTAGTTGGACAAATCCAATGTGTAATTCCTGTTCTGGAAATAAATCTTTGAAGTTGACACGCAACAGTCCCAATGACACTGAACGGTTCACAGATGCTGCCACCTAGAGGTGAGATGCTGATGTTGCAGAAGTTCCAGATTATCAAAAGCATATCTCTAAAGCAGTAGATTGCAGGCTCCACCAAATGTGAAGGATCACCGTTGAACTTGTTAAAAATAAAGATTCCTGGGCTCCTCCAGGGGGTGCTGTGTCCATGGCACAAAGTAAGCTTCAGCCGTCTGTATTCTGCAGGCCGCACTTTCCTGAAATATTGGTTTCTGAGCTTCTTCTACATACCTTGGGGGACCCCCTATGTATTTGTTTAAGTGGCTAGATGGTATTACTGAGCATTGGAGGAACATTTGCCTACCATTAGCTCTGCCATGGCAAAAATGAGCTATCCTTCTAGTTGTCCTGATGGAGGATCAATTTGAGAGTAGAAAAATCATGATCCGGGTTGAACTTTGAAATTTCCTGGGTTTTGATGTTACCATGAATGAAAACTGACTCTGCTTGCTTTAAAAGTTTAATAAAACCTGATGTTAAGAAACGAAGTGCTGCCTTTGGCCGGGGTAGCTGCAGGGTTCTGGCATTTCTTGGCAAAGACGAATGTGAAATGGCAGCTGCCAGATTCACATTTTATCACGTTTCTCTGTGAGTTGACTTTTTTCTTTCCATAGAGCACCGTACTCAGAAGCAATCCAATTTCTAGAGGAGGTTTCTATTTTTAACTTGCAGATTTTCAAAAACAAATTAAAAGCCCATAGTTTTCTTCATTCCTGGGAACTTTCCATTTACAATAAAATATTGGATTTTTTCCAAGCAACTGTTTATTATTATTTTTATTTGTATACTTACAAAGTTAGCCTCAACCTTTAAAGATAAACAGGCACGTAGTATTTTATGGTAGAAAAGTGAAGATGCTGGTATAGCTTCTGTAAGTCTCAATTATGATTATATATAGGTTAATTATTATATTTACTTGATTTCTTACAGCAATTTATTGATTTTCATATGCATTTTCTGTGTAAAAGCATCCAGTTTCCTTTCTCTTTCCTTCTTGCTTTTTTAAAAATAATTTGGTAATGTCATTATTTGTTTAAATTTTAGTTTTTGCTTCTCTTGCTAGTTTGAAGAAGAATCTGGGGTGAGATAAGTCAGTTGTGCTACACCAGAATTTCCTGAGGATTCCAGCTTTTGTCAGACATCCCTTCACATTTCTAAAGTCATCTTTCTTCTGCACAAACTGCAGGTCTAATGGGAGAAGCCAGAAAGTTTTAATCACAAAATCACTCTACACTTATTTATTGATTATTGGGGTTTTCTTATGTTTAAGAACTTCTCCAAACATATTTAAAAATAATGTTTCTACTTTATAAACCCCACCACTCTACAATTCTAGAAGCAACTAAAAAGACACAGAATGACTAGAGCTTCCAGAATTGTCATTTTATTGAGCTGTTTTTACTCTTGCCACTACCCTATGCCATCATCCTTTCCCTTCATTGCATGACTAACTTGTATAATAGGTTCTCTTGATTTGACTTCACTTAACCCTACTTGCCACCTTGCACAGTGAACAACCTGTGAAACTCTGCATGGCACTCCTTCCTTATGGTGGAGAGTGTTATAATCGGTAAATAAATTGTAGCAGGTTAGGTTGGAAAAACAGTCTCCATTGTCTGGCTGGCTCCATCCATTCATCCTTCCAGCCATCCATCCCTCTGATACATACCAAGTTCTCACTCTGTGCCATGTACTGTGATAAGTCCTTGGAATAGAAAACTGAGTAAGGCATCACCCCTAAGGAGCTCAGAGTCTATAGGAGGAGACATATAAGTAAATCAAGTATTTTAATTCAGTGTAATAAGTGCTAAGATAGAAGATTTCACATTAGGTGATCACATATACATTTTTGTTATTGAGGTATTTCATTAATACACTATTAAAATACAAATAATATAGTATTAAAATATGCTGTTATAAAAATGTAACATTAAAATATATTCATAAAAATATATCGAGTACAAAAGATGTTATTGAATGATTTCATCAATTAAAAGAAGATAAATTTGAGAGAACCATAGGAGGAAAGTCTGGAAACTCGCTCTGTCTCAGATATTCTGTGTAGGTTTGATACCCAGTTTTTGATGGGTATCAACCTGCTTTACCACTTGCTTCACTACTTACATTTTTGGTCATTCTCTGCCACCAGCTGATTCTCAGTCACTTTCTCCCATTGTATTCAGTGCCCAGCTGCATGCTGGTGACTCTACTGTGCTATTGCCCTGTCTGATTTCCCTGCCAAGCTTTAAAGATGAGCTTGCAACTGCCTTCCAGAACTTTCAGCCTGGATATATCCCAGACATCTCAAAACTATGTGCCACAAAAGGAACTTGCTTCTGGTAGCTCTCAGAGTTGAGTTTCTTACTCTGTTTAATGGTGTCACAGTCTGTCCACACTCCTAAGCCAAAAAGTCAGCGTCCTCATGCTCAACTCTCTGCTGGCCATCAGCCTCCATAGCCAGCTGGCTCACACAGACTTTATGTTTACCTTAGAAATATCTCTAATTAAGAGCATTCTCATCATCTCTACTAACACGATCTCAGCTCAAACTCTCATCATCTCTACCTGGACTAATACAGCAGTCTTATAACCAGCTTCCCTACATCTTAATTCTTCCATGTCCACAGGGTTCATTTTTTCAAATTCATCTCTCTCTCTCTCTCTTGCTCTCTTCCTCCCTCGCTCTATTACTGCCCTCTCCTATCCCTTGCGAAAACCGCGGTTATTTCCCCCATTGCCAACAGTAAAGTCTAAACGCTTTATACATGGTACTTGAGGGCCTTCCTAACTAGCTTACCTGACCCCCTGACATACCTCACTACTCTCTTCAGATGCATCCATACCATGGTTACATGTAATTCTTTCCTGTTCCTCAAACATTCATGATTTTGCACATGCTGTGCCCTCTGCGTGGATACACTCTCCTCCTAGAAAATGTTTTCTTCAAACTTACCTAAGAAGTGACCTCCTCTGTGAATTCTTTTCCTTTTCTCCTCAGCATATTTAATCATTCTTTCTGTTTCCACTGGCAATTCCCATTGACATTTTGAATTCTGCTCTTGTTACATTGTGAAATAGTTTCCTTTTCACATGTGGCTGGCCTACTAGATGTAAAGTTCTTGAGTTGAGATTTAGTGTCTTAATCATGTATTTGTTTGTTCAGTGTAGAGCCTGGTATATAGGAAGTATATTTTCTAGGACCATTTCAACTGCAGATTAGACACAGTTGAAGAGAGAATTAGGCCTGGAAGATAGAGCTGAAGGAATTATCCCAAATGCAAAATAGAAAGGTAGGAGGTAGAAAAACAAGAAGACAGAATGAGAAAATCCAATTTACAATTAATAGAAATCCTGTTCTGGATTAAGAGAATAGTAAGAATGGAGAGACATAGAATATTTAAAAAAAGACAATGAGAATTTCCCAGAAATTTCCCAAATATTTTGATTCCAGAAAAACAGTGAGTACCAAACAGAATAAGTAAAACTAAATCCACATATTATCAACATATTATGGTGAGTCAGCAAAACACAAACATAAAAATATTAGAATTCTGAGGGGAAAAAACAGATTTCTTGCAAATGAGAAACAAACTTAAGGTAGACTTTCCAATAATAATGATAAAGGCCAGAAGACAGTGGGTTGGTATCTTAAAAGTACTGAAGGAAATAACATTCAATTCAGAATTCTAAATCCAGCTAAATGATTACTGAAGAGGGTTGTCAGCATGAGAACATTTTTGGAAAAAGATTGGGAAAGTATACACAATGCAAACCTAGTGAAAGAATGACTGAAAAGCCTACTTTAGAAAAGAAGGAAATTAAGCCAGAAGAAAGGACTAAGATGAAAGAAATGAGGGGAAAAATATATTTTTTAATTAAAATAGATCCCTCTAGAAGAATGGTTTTCAACCAAAAATGATTTTGTCTCATGGTGGACATTTGGCAATGTCAGGAGATATTTTTGGTTGACATAAGTGGGCAGGAGGTATTACAGGGTTTGAGGCCAGGAATGCTGCTAAACATTCTGCAATTTATGTGACGTGGTCCTTAATTCATTGTTCATGTTCATCATTAATTCTTAATGCTACTTCTTCCCTTCGACTTTCTCTTCCTGTGTCTTATACCTTGCCCTTGCCGTGGTCCCTGCCTTTGTGGCATTTCCAGGGCTCTGTTCTTGCTGCTCTATCTGGGGCTGTTCTTGATAAAGTATGTCTTTGGCACTTCTGATTTTCTCTTTTCCATATTTCTTCCTGTCCTTTAACTCTTCCTAAATTTTATTTCATGCTGCACCAAGGCCTTTTCTCTTCTTGTTCACTTATATCAGTTTCTCAACCTTGGTATTATTGTCGTTTTGAACAGAGTCATTCTTTGCGGTGGGGGCTGTCTTGTACACTGTAGGTGTTCAGCCGCATCTCTGGCCTCTACCCACCTGGATGCTAGTTGTGACAACCAAAAATTACCTCCAAACATTGCCAGATGTCCCTGGGTGGGGAGGTGCAACATTGTCCCCAGTTAAGAACCACTGATTTACACCAATGAAATCTGGTCCTGTTCTTTGGAATTCTGCTTAGTGGGAGCAATCTGGTAACCTAATTGTTGAGAATGTGTTTGTGGGTTGTAATGAATTTTACCTTGTATTTAACAGGTGCCTTTTGCAAATTGTATCCTAGTCAAAAGCAAAGAAGGAATTTCTTTCCAAAGAGAGAGATTTTTCCCCCAAGTTTAAGGTGTCACCTCTTTTTAAAAGATTTATTTATTAAGAGAGAGATAACACGAGCTGGGGGAGGGGCAGAAGGAGAGGGAGAGAGAGAATCTCAAGCAGAGTCCACTCTGAGCACAGAGCTGGATGTGGGTCTTGATCCCACAACCCTGAGATCATGAACTTAGCTGAAACCAAGAGTCAGTCACTTAACTGACTGAGCAGTCCCTCACTTGTGAAAAGGAAGGAAGATGTGAAATGACCATTCTCTGTTTCAGATTGGTAATCATTTCCCAAGGGTCTAGCTTTTACCTGTGTACCTACAATCTAAGCATGGCACTGTGTCTTTCCATGATGTTCACTTGCCTTTCCTAGTGACCTCGTAAGCTTACCAGTGCTTCTGTATGTGTGAACTCTGAAAACTTGAGATATGTCAGACTATGGTGATGCCATGAATTTGTCTGAGATATAGAGTACCTTAGAAGAGGTATCTATTTAATAGCGTGAATTTAATTTCTTTCAACAAATTGTGATCAGATACATTCAGAATCGACGCTGAAGGAAACAGAGGAGTTTTAAATTTCAGAGGTAAAGTGCCAGAAAAAGTGACCCTGCAACTTGAGCTCCTGATGTGACCATGAGAGTAATCTGACCCAGCTGGGAGCTCAGCGGTCTCCCTTTAAGAGACACTCACTGACCTGCCCGTGCTTGCGGACTGTGTGTCCAGTCAGGCTAAAGCCGGGAGTTCTGCTGGAGTGTCAGCCCAGCTCAATTCATGGTACAGAGTAATGCAAGGACAGCTGTAAAAAACAGGACAATATAAATTAGACACAGTTTCTAAGCCATTATATTTTAAAAAGGTGAAAGAGGTCAAAAGGTAGAAAGAAAGAAACGAAGGAAAGAAGGAAAGAAAGAAAAAGAAAGAAGGAAAGAAGAGGATTTCTTAAATACTATAGAGTGGGGCTTGTGTTTTTATCCACTCTGACAATTTGTCCTTTAAGTGATGTATGAGACATTTAAAATGATGGCTGATATAGTTGGATTAATACCTACTGTGTTTGTAGCTGCTTCCTATTCATAGCATTTGTTCATTGTTTCTTTTTCTTTCTTTCTTTTTCTGTCTTCTCTGGCTTTAATTGAATATTTTATGAATCTTTTTTAATGGAATGGATACCTACCTGGTTCTCTCTCTGCCTTAAATTTTTTTCCTTTTCTCAAAATGTCCCTGAAAGAGTATTTCAAATTTTTTAAAGATTTAATTAATTAATTAATTAATTAACAGAGCGCACGCGCACACAGTGGGAGGGGCAGAAGAAGAAGGAAAAAGGATCTCAAGCAGACTCAGCACTGAGCCTGACTAGGGGCTCTATCTCATGACTCTGAGATCATGAGCTGATGCTGAAACCAAGAGTTGGATGCTTAACTGACTGAGCCACCCAGGCACCCCAGGAGTGTTTCAATTTTAACTTTACCCTATGGAAAAAATTTCCTGGTAAGGTTTAGGTGAAATGTGGGTCTGATGATTAGCCTACTTAAGTTGGGTAGTTGTAACAAGTAAAATCACTTGTTCTGGCTTTTCGGAAGGTGATTTGTGGTTTTCTAGAATACTGACGGGGTAGAAGATATCACAGTAGAAGGGCAAGCGTTTGAGTAGAGGTTGTTTCGCTAAGGGACTGGTGTTCGAGGCAGTGGAATGGTGTACCAAGGCTGATTCCAGGGCAGCTGGGAGTAGCTGTATCTTTCTATTCAAGGTTGAACAATGAATGCATTGTCCATAGAGATACTGTTGTACGTGGTAGTTGGGTTCTCTCAGGCTATTACTCTGGTATTTCCAATTTTTTTTTTTTTGGCATTCAATGAATTAATTGACATTTGTGGTCAGGTCCAGAATCTTAACCACCATGTATATGCCACTTCTCTGAGAAAAACTCACATTAGTTCGGGACTACCTTCACTTTAGGACTAAGAGGATCATTGGAAATATTCATTTGACAAGAGAATTGGCTAAGAGAAATATATCACTGAGCTTTCTTTTTCTAATTTCCCTTTGTTCTCTTAAATTTGGCTATATTGTTCTTTTCAGAATTCAAGGCCATGCCCCATCACTTGATTTCTGATTCTAGCACAATCCGGTTAATTCCTTCTCTGTGTGTGATGGTTATTTAGTTCTAGAAGATTGAAGACACCAGTGAATCAGGAAATGATTAACAGCACATGAGGACAAAGTCAATTAAATGATGCAGCTATGAACCTACTTGAGGATTTCTGATATAAGACATTGCAAAGTTTGACTTAAAGCTGTATTAAATCTAATTTGCAAAGAATGATATACTTTAGAATCAGAGGCATTCAGATGCTCCAATAAAGTCATCCATTCATCTGGTCATCTGAACTCTGCTACTCAAAGTGCTGTCCTCAAGAGATAAGAGGGCCTGATTGAAATAGTCCCAGAGCCGTGGATATGATGGGCATTTTGGAGATAGCTTCAACTGGACTTGTGACTCATAGACGTGGTATGTGAGTGAGTGGCGATCCCAAGTATTTCAGTAAAGTTAATATATGATACTGAAGCTTTGAAGCTTAGACCAGTGGTTCTCAAACTTCAATGTGAATAAAAATCACCTGGAGATCTTGTTAAACAGCAGATCCTATTTTAGTAGGTGTGCATGTCTGTGTGGGGGGGGTGAGATTCTGCTTTTCTAACAAGCTCCCATGTGATGGTTGTGGAGCTTGGAATTTAGTATGAGATGCAGATAACAATATTATACCAAAGAATGTATGGTTACCAACAGGCAGTTGCTGTGAAAGAAAGGGATCTTCTTAAAGATCCTTGGTAGTATTGTTTCGATCAAAACAGCACTCCATAAAGACATTTGCTTTACCACCAGCTTTAAGTGGGAGGTTGCTTGTGATGGGAAAATTATTGACCGGTGAGGTGTAAATGTTCTCACTTTTTATTATACATTGTTTAGATACTAAAAACCAAACCAAAAACCCAACAACCCTGGTATTAACTTGAGAGTGAGCTTACTTATCTTAGTTTGGCATCTCTGGGGAAAAGATTCTGAATGATAGATGTACATGTGAGAAGTTTATTGGGGAGAGCCCTTGGGATCAAGGTGTGTGTGGGGGCGGGGGGATGGAAGGGTGGAGCATTAGGCAGAGAGTGGATCTGAGCTGCAATGATGCACAATGGCCTCAGCCCATCACAAAAGGAGATCTGGAGCTGGGATGACCCTTCATAATTGTCCCACCACAGCGCATTTGGACCCTCCCATCATTGCCTGAATGCAGCCTGATACAGGGAAAGGGGTGATCTTGAGAAATTTTCTTTGAGAGCGAGGCCCAGAGAGAGACTCAGCTGAGAGCCATACAATGTCAACACTGGCAGCAGCTGGGGGAGTAAGATGGCGCGGGCTGGCAGCCACCACATTGGCTGGTTGAAATGAAGGAAGCGGATATAAACGGGAAGGAGTGAGGTGGAGGGACTGTGGCGCTCTCAAGACTCGGCTGGGGTAAGTCTCCGCAGACCTTGGCCGGATGGGGAGGAGGTGACTGGCTGCTTGTTTGTTCGAGTGCTTAGATGAAGTAGGTTGGGATTTTTGAGATGTGGCTCATCAGAGTTCGGCAGGTTTGTGGGTACCAGCTGATTTGTAAATAATGTGGAAAGCCAAGACGAGGTAGAGGATCAGGAAAAAGAGGTCTGGCATCTGGGCACATTTTCTGAGCACCTGGATTCAGGTTCAGTTGGTAGCTCTGTCCAGCGAAGAGGCAGCTAAAGGGTTGCGTTCACCTTGTTAGGAGCCTGCATGATTGGAAATTTGTCTTTTTCAGGAAAATAAGGCTACAACTGACTTACGGTTATAACTGGAGAATGGGAGAGTAGTTTTCTCTTCAGAGGTAGTGTAATCAACAGCTGTGCCATCACGTGCCTACTGTGTGTCAAGCACTGCATCAGGTGCTGGGTCTACCGTGGTGACCCTGGACAAAGTCGCTTTCATTATGGAGTGATGGTGATGATGCAGGCTAGTGGACGCAACAGAGATTAAATCATCACACAAATAAGAACGTTTGGTCAGCTCAATGAAAGACAAAGACTGTTAGGGATTTCTCACGGGCGGCGCTGGCGGGGTGCAGCGCAGCCTCTAGCCCAGGTTCGGGGCAGGACTCGCAGCGGCGGGCGGCGGGGGCGGCGCCGGGGGCTGCGCGGTGGAGGCGGCAGCTGCGGGCTGGCTGACGCTCGAGCCCGGCGGGGGAGCGTAGGTGGAGGCGGCGGTGTTGGCGCAGGTGGAGCGGCTGCCGCAGCGGGAGCCCGAGCGCGGCGCAGCGCAGACCGCAGGGCCACCGAGGGCGAGCCCGGCCACCTGGCGGCGCAGTCGGATCCCGGCTCCCGCAGGGGGTGCAGCGCCGACTCGCTCCAGGCAAACAAAAACGAAACCCTCTACTAGGGAGTGTAACGAGAGGGCGTTTACTTCAGATTTTGGAAACGGAGTGCAATCTCTGAGTGTGGCAGCAGGTGTGAGAGCGATCTCAAAGATGCCTTGGAGCTGGTGAAGATTATGGTGGGAAGGTGGAGACCAAAGACCTGGCGTCTCTCCCAAGCTGTGTCACGTATCATGTTACCTTCGCACGAAGGGCTTGACCTCTTTGAGCCTTGACTTCTTCATCTGTGAAACGGTGCTGTTATGAGACTCAAATGAGGTACAGTAGACAAAAGTGTTCTTAAAATCCTAAAATGCGAGTGAAAGCTATTAATTACTCTAGCTCACTGATTCCTTCTCTTTCTTCTCTTACTTGTCTCATTTCTCCTGGGCTGGGCTTGGATGCCCAGTTTGGTGGGTTGTAAAATGCTATTCAGGTACCTTTTCTCAGCTTGTGGCTTTAAAGTATTTTTTTTTTAAACTCTTACCTAAAGTGAGAAATAATTTTGTATTGTTATCTCCCCCTCCCCTATCTCCCCTGAAAAAAGTTTCAGAAAATATTTAGCCTTATTATTTGTCATGTATTCTGATAGCTTTCATTCCATTCTCCAAAAAAGTGCTCATCAAGATCTATTAAATTGATGTCCTTCTTACTAACGAAATGTAAACCATCAGTGGGTTTGATACTTCTGCAATAACTGGAACATTGAATTATCATATGACCAAGGAATTCTACTCCTAGCTACATACCCAAAAGAACTGAAAACAGGTGTTCAAACAAAAATTGGTACACGTGTTCCTAGTGGCACTATTCACAATAGCCAAAAGGTATGAACAGTCTAAATGTCCATCTGATAAAATATGGTATACGCATGCAATGGAATATTATTCAGCCATAAAAAAGAATTAAGTACTAATAGTTGCCACAATGTAGATGAACCTTGAAAACATTGTGCTAAGTGAAAGAAACTGGACACAAGAGGCCATATATTTTATGATTCCATGTATATGAACTATCCAGAATAGGCAAATTTATAGGGACAGAAAGCAGACTGGGATTGCCCGGGCTGAGGGAAGGAGAAAATGAGGAGTGATTGCTTAATGTATATAGGGTGTCCTTTTGGAGTGCTGAAAATTTTCTGGAACTGGATAGTGGTATGGTTGCCCACATTATGAATATACTAAATGTTTCTAATGATAAATTTTATGTGTTATAAAAATTAAAAAAAGGCAAACTATCTGTGGTCCCGGACCACCAAAATTGGTCCAAGCTTCATAGTATGGAGTTTAATACTCTCATGCTCTTGCCTGGTCTGTCGTCTTAGCTTTGGCCCTATGTTCCAGCCCTGCTGGTATACTGTAATTTCTTTCTGCCTTTACTTATGCTGAACTTTTACTGAGAGTACCCTGTTCTTCCTTCTCTTCTTCCTGATAAAATTTAAGATCTGGATCAAATGCCATTTCTCTGTGAGGGCTACCCCACGCTCCTTCCTCGGTGTTCCCATAGCACCTTATTCAGACAGTTAACCACAGCGAGTCCTAGTTAAGTGTGTATCATCACCCTGCAGATGGTAAGCGCCATGCAGGCAGGGAAAAGGTGTGATTTGAATTTGGGTCCCTATGGCCTTGGGCAGTAAGTGATACATAATTGTTGATCAATATTTGTTGAATTAAAGACTTGGTTATTAAAGTCTTGGTTCTGCCCTTAAACTAAGGCTGTATCCTTAATCCTTAAAACTCTTTGTAATAATCATTATACTTGGGTTACAATCATCCTTGATTATCTTCATCTAATTACCATTAATTGACTTAACCTGAAATTTCTTCCCAGTTTACTAGCTCCTGCTCAACACCATGATTTGTTTGCTTGGCTGTTTGAACACTCCTTTTGCTTTTGCCTGCTCTCAAATTTGCTGATATTGCAGCTGATGTTCTCTTACTTCCCTTCCCTATGCAGAGAGGTTCTTTGATACCTTAACATTGAATCGTTTTCCCTGTTAGAGGGAAAGTGTGACAGAGGATAAATCTTACTATTTTAATCTTTTACTCTTTCATCAGGGCACCATTTGGTCTTAGAATAGCATAGTTTGCAAAGAGGGTATGAGTGGTAAAGCACGAAAAGGGTAGTTTTTCCCCACTTAATCCCAAGTCAGGGCTTCAAGTGTCATTAGTATCACTGTTACCATTTTATGAAGCATTAGATACCATTTCCTTGCTAAATAAAATACAACTACGAAGATTTAAAAGTTCCATCTAAGTGATTTTTGGATATTGTACATTATGCATCTGTGCTGCTAGCATTTTCCTTCTAGTTTTATCGAGATATAATTGATATAACATTGTATTAATTTAAGCTGTACAACATAACGATTTGATACATGTATTCCTTAGATTGCTTTTTCATTTTGTTGATGGTTTTCTTTTTGCAGAAGCTTTTACTGTGATGCAGTCCCACTTGTTTTTGTTTCTGTTGTCTTTACAAATCCAAAACCCCAAAACAGTCATTGTCAAGACTATTAAGGACCTTACCACCCCTCATGTTTTCTTCCAGAAATTTTATGGTTTGTACTGGTAGCTTTGAATTACAACATAGTAAAGGCTGCTAAAGCTAATATTTTTGAGTTGAGGATTCAGAATGAAACTGAAGGTGTCACTTTAATTTGTGCACAGAAAATTATTTTATAATGTAGTTTAATGATGCAATAGGGATTGACCAGAAAGCTGAAGAATTAACAAGGGGCAGGAGAACAATTAGGTGATACCTCTTCACCTGACCCAACATTTGATTTTTTTTTTTTTTAAATGTGTTTTGCATCTTGGGGAAAAAATTGCTGTATAAATTCAGTTGCACTACTTATTGAGAAATATTATTTCTGACACACAATTACTGCTATTTTCATAACCGTAAATCTAGTTAGGTACTTAATTCATCTAATACTTTTTGAATGCCTCCTATGCACCTGCCATTGTGTAAAGTATTGAGGATGTAGAAATGAAAATGTAGGGTCCCTGGCCCTTTTGAGGCTTCCAAAGAGAAAATTATTACATGAATAGTTATGATTCACTGGAATAGACTCCTCTCTCATCACCTGCTTCCCTTACACCCCTTCTTTGTTTTGTGGCTGCTCTTTATAATACTGGGTTCTGTCCCTTTGGCCTCTTCAGGTACTTTACCTTCTCAGTTCCCCTTTCCAGTTAGCACTTACATTCGCTAATTCGACATCCTATAAACAAAAAGACAAAACTCAATTCTCAATCTATAAAAAAAATATATATATATGCCCAAAAACCCAACAAAATAAGGAAAACCCAACTCTTAACTTGAATCCCCTCTCACTACTGTCCACCTGTACATCTCTTCACAGCCGAACTCCATCCAAGAGAAGCCAGCACTCCTTCTCTTCCGTTTTTTTGATTTTTGTATTCCTTAACCCTGCATCTGACATCCCTCCACCCCCGTGTGGGGTATATTCTCAGGTCGTCAGTGACCGCCTCATTGCCGAACCCAGCAGGTATTTTCCCATCCTTACCTTTCCTCCTCTCTCTGTGGGATATTTCAATTCTTGGGAGATCTCTTCCTTAAAGCTCTGTAGCCATGCATTCTGTTCTTCTCTGTCCATCACTAGACCTTCTCCTACATATATCCCTTACATAACAGTCTGCTCAGTCTGCCCTTTGCCTCCGCTCTTCCTCCATCTGCTTCCTGGTCTGTAGCCACTAACCCTATTTCATCTGAGGTGTGTATTCTGTATTTTAGGCTCAAATCTTCCACCCAACTCTTTCTGACTTCTTTCTTGACATGTCCATATAGATGTCCCATAGCACCCTAACTCAGGTTAGCCAAAAACAATCTTTTTGCCTCAAATTCTTTTCTGTCCTGTATTTTCTGGCTTGTTGAATGTAGTCAGTTGTCCAAGCCAGAAAACTAGACTAATCCTAGGTTCTTTGTTTTGTCCTGTTCCCCACATCCAAGTGGTAAGCCTTGCTGAGTCTGTTTGTCTCCTCATCCCCACTCTCCCGCCTTGGTCCTACTCTTTTCACCTTTGGACCGTATTTAGTCCCTGGTCTTCCTTGCAGTCTCTCCAGTCAATTCTCCACATGGCTGTTGCCTTAATCTTTCTAAAGTGCGAATCTGGGTGTGCCACTCCCTTTGTAACTTTAGTGGTTCCCAGACATCTCGAGAATAAAGTTCAGTCTCTTTAGCCCTTCATGATTGGGCCTCTGCCTGCCTTCTTTCCACCCTGTCTCTGATTACTCCTATATACTAGTCTTCCTCGGGTTTAGCTGCTAAGGCCTGCCGGATTGTGAGGGCCTTGAGTATTGTATGCCAAGAGCCTTGACTTTTTGTAGAGGGAGTGACTGAGAACTTTGCATTTGAGGAAGGTGAATTTCAGAATTGAAAGAAACCTTTGAAGGCCATTGAGTCTAGTCTGTTAATTCCTGATAAGTAGATACATGTTCTCTGAACACAGATTGCCAACCTGCCTCCTGTTTTTTGTTCTGATTTATAAAATGGGAACAGTACCAGCTTCTATTCAAGCTTATTTTGAAGTCTAAAGTTACCATTGAATTCATCAGAGAGGACCATCCCACTATTCTCTTCCATTCCTTTTGCTTTAGGGCTCTTGGAGCACTTTTTCTTTGTGTTTCTTCATCTAGCTAAGATGTTTTTTTCTGCCCTTTTACACTGTCCACATACTTCAGCTAATGTAGATATACTCCCCATTCCCTAAAGGACTCTGGATTTTGGTATAAAGGAAAATAATAAATACCCAAGACGCCCCAGATCACGTTATACCTGGGAATGTCCTAGATGAGGTTTTTTTGGATTTGAGATTCACAGTTGAGGGCCTTGCCTTGGGCCCTTCCTTCGTCAGCCTGGAGTTGATCTGCTCTGAAATACTCTGACCCAGATGCATTGTTGGTGGAAAGACTCTGGTCTCAGAGTCACCTGCCCTTGTTCCTGGCTCACTCAGGATTAGAATAAGGTTGACATTGAACTGTACTTGGATGGGAGTTGTTAGTGCAGATGGTGACCTCAGAGTGTAATGCTTGCCACGTGGTCCGTGTCAGAGAGCAGATGGGTGCCTTCCCTCTGCACCAGCTGACACTTGAATCCTCCTCAAAGGCACACCATACAAATGGAGTGAATAGGTCTGGAGCCCGCAAGACAAGGAGGCAGATCCCAGCATTCTAACAGTCCTGTCTGGAGAGAGCTGCTGGGTATGTGTATTTAGGGGCAGGTCTAGAATTTGTTTCCTCACAGAAGAAAAGTTATTCTTCCAAATTCTGTGACTTAACATCCCTCTAAATAGTTCGCCATATGCTTTCACATGCGTGATCTGATTTGATGTTCATGTTGACCCTGTAAGGTAGTATGTTAGTTTCCTAGGACTGCTGCAAAAAATTACCACAGACTTAGTGGCATAAAACCACGGACATTTGTTCTCTCATAATTCTAGAGGCCAGAAGTTTGAAATCAAGTTATCAGCAGGACTGTGCTTCCTCCAAGGAGCTCAAGGGAAGAACTCCCCTTTCCTTTTCCAACTTTTGGTGACTCCCCTTGATTTGTGACAGGGTAACACCAATCTCTGGCTCTGTCTTCATATGGCCTTTGCTGGATGTGTCTTCCTTTTTCTGTCTCTTAAAAGGACAGCTGTTACTGGAGTTAGGGCCCATTCTTTTTTCTTTTTCTTTCTTTCTTTCTTTCTTTCTTTCTTTCTTTCTTTCTTTCTTTCTTTCTTTCTT
The DNA here is from genome assembly GCF_024610735.1 of Ursus americanus. Taxonomy (NCBI): domain Eukaryota; kingdom Metazoa; phylum Chordata; class Mammalia; order Carnivora; family Ursidae; genus Ursus; species Ursus americanus. The sequence goes on along the minus strand of NC_142143.1, from coordinate 20,236,624 downwards.
TCTTTTTTTTTTTTTTAAAGATTTATTTGAGAGAAAGTGTGAATGGGGGAAGGGGCAGAGGGAGAAGGAGAGAACCCCTAAGCAGACTTTCTGCTGAGCACGGAGCCTGACACAGGGCTTGATCCCAGGACCCTAAAATCATGACCTGAGCCAAAATGCAGTCAGATGCTCAACCAGCTGAGCCACCCAGGCACCTTTTAGGGTCCATTCTAATCCAGGATGAGCTCCTCTCAAGATTCTTACCTTAATTATATGTGCAAAGACCCTTATTCCAAGTAAGGTCCCATTCTGGGGTTCTAGATGAACATATATTTTAGAGTGCACCATTCAACTTATACTCCTTTGCGGATGTGGAAACTTAGGGTGATTTTGCTTCGACACGCTGGAACATGGTAAGTCTTTGGACAACCGATCTCTTCCTCTCACTGGGTCTTCTTTGTCCTCCGGCTCTCCAAACGTGGGCCATCTGCATGCAGTGGGGGTACCACTTTCATTCTATGTATTTAAGAACCTACTGCATGCCTTCTGAAATGCATATATCCTTGTCAAATTAAGAACAGACTAATTTAAGAGCTTTTTAAAATTTGGCTGAGACCAGAATGAGGAGAGAATGAGTTCATAATGGATTCCTCTGTCTTGGCTGAGTTGTTTTTCTCCCCTAATTCTTCTCTTTCCCATATCTTCAGAGCTATCAGGAGGGGCTGGGCAAAGCCTTGCTGCTAAGGTCTGTGGTCAGTGTGGCTGAGCTGACTGAGTGAGGACATGTGACCCCTTCAATGTGGCTGGGTTTTTTTTTTGTTTTGTTTTTTGTTTTTTTTCTTTGGTCCCTGGGTAAAAGGCACTTACACCTCAAACCTGAAGCTTGAAAGGTAATGTGAATAAAAGCAATGTTTTCCATTTCTCTATACATTTCTTAGGAAGGCCAGATGAAACTGTGATGGAGTTTAAGGTTGTGATGTGTCCTTCTTGAGCCTGCACCCCCAGGGACCACCCCAGCATCCTACTGTTGTTGTTCAGGACCCCTCCCTGGGACAATTTCCCCTAGTCCCAAAGTTTTCCCCTTTTTTGCCCCCTTATATATACTTTGTGGTCCCATGTGCCATTTTCTCAAGGATTTTTATCTTTTATTTAAATACTTTATTATGAAATAGTTCAGGTATGTGAAAATACATTAAAAAATGAAACCCATACCCACTACTTACCTGAAGACCTCAAATATTGCCGGTATGTTTGAAGCCCCCATGTACCTTTCCTTTCCCCCCAGAGGTAAGTGCTATTCTGAATTCGGGGTTTATCGTTCCCATGCATTTCTTTACGTGGTTACTCCATTGCCTCTCTTCCTGTGTGACACAAATCTTGATCCCAAGGGAATGCAGAGCTTCTTTGGGCTTTGGGGGAGGCCACTTGGGGTGATGTGTAGGGGAAAGATAAGGTGCTAATATTCATTGGGTGCCTACTGTGTACCAGGTCCTGTGTTAGGGGTCTTCTGTGCGCTCATTATGACATTGGCAGCATGGACATCAGCCACCAGCATTTGGAGTCGTTATCCTTATTTTACAGCCATGAAAACCAGGAACAGAGATGGGAAGTAGTTGCTCAAAAGTCAGAAAATTAATACCTGTCTGACTGCACCATGTTGTTCTCAAACTGCAACTCCTCTCTCCATTAGGGTGCTAGTTGAGCACCTGGCTGTGTGACTCTGAATGAGTTTCCTAACCTCTCTGGTCTTTCTCCCTTTCTAAATGTGTGGCTCCTGCGCCCCTCCAGCCCTGGTGCAGGAGCCGCTACTGGTACCCAGAGTGATACGTCTTCAGTTCATGGGTCTGGGTGCTTTATTTTAGTCATGTGGGCTTTTGTGAACTGGCCTAGAATTTTACCATGAGTTATGACTCCACTTCTTGCATTCATTCACCAGTCTACCCCACATTAATTGAGCATGGGCCAGCACTGGGACTTCGCCTTGACAGTATAAGAGGCATACGTACTCCTTAGACACATGGCGAGCTTCCTTTCTGAGTTCTGAACAAAAGGCTCAGTAACACCTTTTTTCCTAAACTGAGGACCACCTGTTAGCATCTCAAGGAGAAAATGAAAGCACAGGGTGGGGGGTGTGTGCATATTTGGGTAAGAGTGTCCTCTGAGGAGACCTAATACATTTAGCTGCAGACTACTTTTAAGCTGGAAAACCACCTGATACCCATGGACTATTGGGCTAATTACCAGGTGATCATTTTTGTTCGTATGCTTCCCCAGAGCATCATTCAATCAAACGGGTGTTATGGAAGGAATAGTGCTGGTAACGTATAAAGTGAAAGCTAATACTCTTGGTCACACTCTTAAGGATGACAAGAGGTGAGTCCAGCAGCCATGGTGATTATAGGTGAGTTAGTGGTACTGCTTGCTTGATTATACCGTCATTCTAGCTGTTAGGGTTTGCAAGGAGAAAGCCGCCTATCTGAGAAAGACATCAGTTAAGACTAAAAATGTCAAATTGCTTTGTTTACTTAAATGTACTAAGAAGGAATGAAAATGTGGTAAAACCTTGTTTTCCTAAAACTGGGAGGAATGAAACCTTTTATAGATATCCTGGGGAGGGGGCGGACAGCAAAGTAAACTTCTCTGGAGAGGGACTGACTGCTAGAAGGTTTGGATTTTGCGTCAGGCTCTAAGGGTCTAAGTCGTAGCTCCACGACTGATTGTCCAGAGAAGCTTACGTTTCAGTTCTTGTCTGATAATGCCACACCAGATTCACATTAAGCTGCACAGGAGGGCCATTTTTATGCTGGAAGTATGACTTAATTAATGTAATAAAATTGTTTACAAAACAGTAGGAAGAGATATTCAGGTAAGATCTGAGGAATGCCGAAACCCACACTGCTTGAGACCATGTGGAATCGAAGCAATGGAAGATTTGAGTCTTAGGTGAGCATTGTATGCACTGTACATACGAAGAGTCATTCTCTCCTCTAACTCAGCAGAAAACAAGGTCAAAACCAAACCAGAGGGACCAGAGACAAGTCCTCAGTGCTTTGTAATACACGTATTTCACATGGTGGGTGGGATGAAGGTTGTGGAGATGACAAATTCTTTGAAACCCAGGGAAAGTGTTGTGACTCTGACCTTGTAGATTTTACATTTATTTTAGCCCTCCTCACACTGCATTTTAATTTATGTGCTTACGTATCCAGCTCTCTGTTGGGTCTGTGAGTGCCCCCTGGGTCAGGAACTTCATCTTGTTCCTGTATTTTCAGTGTATTTTTAACACAGGACCTGGGCATCGTAGGTCCTCAATGCATTCATTGAATCTAATTGCTTTATTTGGTTTGTTACAGCTTTGAACTGTAAATGCCGTACTTTTAGGTTAGTTTTTAGTAGTATCTTTGAGTGAAAGAAGACCTGATATTTTTCTGTGACTTAAAATGCTACAATTTCCCCAAATTTTTAGATCTCCCCACGCTGAGTTCACATTATACTTAGATGTTTTCAGGGGAGTGGGAGTAGCATTAATTTTAAGGGCAAAATGATGTTTTTATAGAATCTGACTTTGACTCCTTTAAATCTCAGTAATTACCAGATATTAAAAATGTTATGTCATGAATCTCTGTGACTATGATAGCATCTAATGTGTGAGGAGCCATCTGTTTAGGTAGCTACTTACAATGTGACAAATAGCTTCTCTCTTGAAACCAAGAAAAAAACACCAAAATGCGAAGATAAGGAAACCTATTCATGGAGGCATTTTTTAAACCTACAGAACATCCATGCTTTCTCATGGGACTTTAGAAATCAGTTTTCTTGGGTGTCATTCATTTAATTACAGAATTATGCATCCTTATCAATCTCACTTTTCTCATCAAAGATGCAGGGATATCCTGAGAAGTATGTATTTGTGATTTTTATACAAAGGAAAAATGCTACTGATCTAGCTGGTTCCTGCAATTGATCTGACCTCTTAATGAATAATGCAGAAAGATTAAGAGGATATCCATGAAGATAATAAGAATGTAATTGTTACTTTGGTGTTGTGATCTAACAATGAGTGTCTAGTGTGGTCATCCCACTGGGATGGAGGGAAGATACCCTGGGGTTTCATTCCTGTCTCTGCCCTTACCAGCTGCTATCTACTGGGCAACTCTCTTAGCATCTCTGAGCCTAGTTTTCTGATCTGTGATGTGAGTCTGTTAGAAATTTGTGTACGGGCTTATTGCGGTGGTTAAATGAATATGGGAACTCTTGATAAGGACTGTAAAGGACTATACAAATATAAAGAATTATCATAGAAGGGCAGGTCATCTGGATTGTAGATTACTCCTAGGAAAGCTTTGTCATTTCTATGGACATAATGTATAGGTACATTCTAGAATGACACATGTCACTCCCATGTCTAATATGACCTCTTTGCTTCCCACCCCCATAGGACTATGGTAGGGCTCCATTAAGTTTGTTAAACACCACGAAAGCCATCTCTTGGGGAGGCTTAGGAGCCAGAGGCAGAATTAGAATAGTTATAAGATATTGGCTTAACAGTATTTCCAGGAGTAAAATGAACCTAGCATTTTATTGACTAATATTACTTTTACAATTTTTTTTCTCAGCCAAATTATTCAAACTTTTAGGAGATAGCATTTACATTTTTCAAGTAATTCAGCTTAGAGATTGTTTATTATATGAATAGTAATAAAAACATGTTACATTACTTTTAGAATTTATAAAATGTTTGGATAAATATAGTGATAGTTACATAATACATCATGTTCCCCCTTTTTGCTTTGGCTACCAGAAAACTCAAAGCTCAGCTTTCAATTATAGTGACCATTTTAGCAAAAGGCAGTTTTAAGAGGGCTGTCCTTAGACTACCAGCATCAGAAATCACCTGGTGTGCTGTTCATATGGACTCTGGACCTCACCCCAGATCTGGTGTAGACTTCTTAGAACTTGGGCCTTAATAATCTGCATTTTTTTTTAAATTAAAGATGTTTATGGAGCAAGAGAAAGCACAAGCAGGGGTAGAGGGAGAGGAGAAGCAGACTCCCAACTGACCAGGGAGCCCGACTTGGGGCTTGATCCCAGGACCCCGGGATTATGACCCCAGCCAAAGGCAGATGCTTAACCAACTGAGCCACCCAGGCTCTGCCAATAATCTGCATTTTAGATGGAACACTGGTTATTTTTAGACACATTAAAGTTTGAAAATTCCTGGCTTAACATTTCAGAGGCTTGATTCTTCCTTCCATGGCATGAGTTTCAACTTTTAATAGCCATATTTTATATCTTATAATCACCCATAGCCTTTTTCGAATAGGCAAGGCAGAATAACTAAGAACATTTATGTCTATTTGGAAAAGATTATTCTGTCTTGGTTTTGATAAAGTATGTTCTGCTGGTTTTCTTGTATTCCTTTTCCTGAGGTGTGAGTAAGGGCTTCAGATCAGCTCCTGCGTTGGAGGAGGTGAGGAAAGAGGACTTGTGGCTGGGAACTGCTAACTCCTATTGTTCTGGTGTAGAGGATATAAAAAGACTGGAGAGCCATAGATCTCATAGTTAACAGACTGTAAGAGACCCTGTCTTGGGGTGGGGGCAGTGTGCGTGTTACATTGATTTAACCATTTCTAGTGCAATGCTAAGATCCTTGGGGACAGGGACGTTTTCTACCTCTTGAGCGCAACACAGAGCCCGGCATAGCACAAGACCGCTGTGGGAGGGAGGGAGGAAGGGCGGGCGGGCGGGCAGGCAGGTGGGAGGAGCAGAGGTGCTGATGGGTGTCCAGAATCTAAATTTAACCTATTGGTCTAAGTTGCTGAGAATTCTTCTATCCTTGGATATGCCTATCTCTAAAGATAGACATTTTAAAGCCAAATCTAAGTGATTTTACAATATGATTGATTCTGTAATACTCTCCACATCATGGACTCTATTGAAAAGGAATGGGTTAAATTAGAACTAGCAGATTTTAGCCTGAAACGAATATGCCCTTTGGTTTTCTTGAAATACTATTACTCTGTCTTACCTGTATTCCTTTACTCCCAAGTCTCTGCATCTCTTTCAACACCCAACACAGATGGCATTTGAGTCACAGGGAGACCATGTGGCATAATGTAATGACTGTAGGACAGGAACACCTCAGCTCAAGGGTGCCAAACCCTCCAGGAATATTGACACTTTGAGATCTGTGACCAGGGCACACTAATTGTAGATTCTTTTACCCCCTTGGAGCCCAGTGCAGCTACAGAAAGAATCCCAAGGCCATGTCACCAACCAGGTTGATTAAAAAAAAGAAGAATCCTCTATGATTTTGATGGATTCCTGTCTCACATCGAGGTCTTTCATCCATTTGGAGTTTATCTTTGTGTACGGTGTGAGAGAGTTGTCAAGATTCATTCTTTTGCATGTAGCTGTCCAATTTTCCCAGCACCATTTATTGAAGAGACTGTCTTTTTTCCACTGGTTGTTTTTTCCCGCTTTGTCAAAGATTAGTTGCCCAAAGAGCCGAGGGTCCATTTCTGGGTTCTCTATTCTGTTCCATTGGTCTATGTGTCTGTTTTTGTGCCAGTACCATGCTGTCTTTGTGTTCACAGCTTTGTAGTACAGCTCGAAATTCGGCATTGTGATGCCCCCAGCTTTGTTTTTCCTTTTCAGCAGTTCCTTGGCGATTCGGGGCCTTTTCTGGTTCCACACAAGTTTAAGGGCTGTTTGTTCCAGTTCTTTGAAAAATGTCATTGGTATTTTGATTGGGATGGCTTTGAAAGTGTAGATTGCTCTGGGTAGCATAGACATTTTAACTATGGTAATTCTTCCGATCCATGAGCAAAAATTGACAAAGCAGGAGACAACAAATGTTGGAGAGGATGTGGAGAAAGGGGATCCCTCTTACATTGTTGGTGGGAATGCAAGTTGGTACAGCCACTTTGGAAAACAGTGGTAGGTCCCTTAAAAAGTTAAAAATTGAGCTACCCTAAGACCCAGCCATTGCACTACTGGGTATTTACCCCAGAGATACAGACGTAGTAAAGAGAAGGGCCATATGCACCCCAATGTTCATAGCAGCATTGTCCACAATAGCTAAATTGTGAAAGGAGCCAAGATGCCCTTCAACAGATGACTGGATTAAGAAGACGTGGTCCATATGTACAATGGAATATTACTCAGCTATCAGAAAGAACGATTGCCCAACATTTGCAGCAACATGGATGGGACTGGAGGAGATTATGCTAAGTGAAATAAGTCAAGCAGAGAAAGACAATTATCATATGGTTTCACTCATTTATGGAACATAAGAAGTAGGAGAAGAAGGGGAAGAAGGAAGGGGGGGTGGTAAAAAGAAGGGAATGAACCATGAGTGACTGTGGACTCTGGGAAACAAACTGAGGGCTTCAGGGGGGGTTGGAGGACTGGGATAGGCTGGTGATCGGTAGTAAGGAGGGCACATATCGCGTGGAGCACTGGGTGTTACATGCAAGTAATGAATCATGGAACTTTACATCAAAAACTTGATGTACTGTATGGTGACTAACATAACATAATAAATTATTATAAAAATAAAAAAAAACTGCCTTAACATTGGATTAATAAATTAAGGCTGCCTTATCAATAAAAAAAAAAAAGCTGATTGAGCTTACTGTGCATCTTCTGGAGTTCTATGGAAATGGAGCCATGCACAATGTATCCATCCATGATTTTTCAATAACTCCTTCAATTCCTAAACTGTACACTTCAAATATGCAGTTTATCACATGTAATAGTGTTCCAATAAATTAATTACAATTTGAAAAAAAAAAAAATCCTAATGGCCATGGTGGCCTACCTTTCCAGTTCCTCCCAGTCAGAAGTAATCTCTCCTTTAATTGTTTTTAAAAATAGGTTTATTAATTGAGTAGACATAAACTGTTTATAAAATGTACATACGATAAAGACTGGCACAATCTCAAACATCTGTTTATCCACCACCCAGTTTAAACAAAAGACCATAAACCTTGCCTTTGAACAATCCTATGGCCTCTCCCTGATCGTATTTTTTTTTTCTCTCCCATATTTAAAGGTAACTACTCTCCTAAATTTGGAGATTTTCATTTTCTTTATTTTATAGTTTTACTATACATTAATATCCCTAAATAATACATAGTTTAGTTTTTTAAACTTTTAAAAATTTTTGTTGAAATTCAAGGATAGCTAGCATGTATCATTATACATAGTTTAATTTTGTTTTTGAACTTTATATGAATAGGAAAATTCAGTGGATTTTTGAGACTTTTTTTCACCTGAAGATAAATTGGAGGTGATTCATCTAGGTTATTCTGGACAGTGTCGCTCATTCCTATCTGCTCCTGTACAGTGTTCCAGTGTATTAATATACCTAACATCTCTATTCTGCCATTTACAGACACTTGCATGATACCAGTTTGGGGCTATTATGAACAATTTTCTTGGAGTGCTTGGGTGACGCAGTTGGTTAAGTTGTCCAACTCTTGGTTTCAGCTCAGGTTGTGATCTCAGGGTTGTGATTTCAGGGTCATGAGATGGATCCCAGCGTTGGGCGCTGTGCAGAGTGCAGAGTCTACTTAGGACTGTCTCTTCTTCTCCCTCTGTCCCTTTCCTTCCCTCAAATAAATCTTAAAAACAAAACAAAACAAAACAAAAAAAACAAAAAACAAATTTCTTATGAATCCTCTTGCATGTGTCTCCAGGAACAAGAGTTTCTTGAGGGATCTACCCAGGAGTGAAGTTGCTGGGCCATAGGGTATAAACCTGATCAACCATACTAAAGGCCAAATTGCTTCCGAAGTTGGTTATATCCATTTACACTTTCACCATCAGTACGTAATTTCAATGACCGTGATGATGATGACGACAATGGATGGCTAACTCACATAGTGTTTACTGTGTGCCTGGCAGTCCTCTGAGCACTTCACACCTATAAACTCATCCAGTCCCCCCGACAGCTCTGAGTGTCCTCATTGCTCTACATCCTTGCCAGCCCTGAAAGTGTTTTTTTATATTTTGCCAGTCTGGTGGGTGGGAAATGGTAACTTACTGTGGTTTTTACTTTGTATTTCTGTCATTACTGGTGACGCGGAGCGTCTCTTCCTAGGTCTCCGGAGTGCCCGTCCAAGTCCTTCCTTCATTTTTAAATTGGGTTGTCTGTTGGTTATCTTTAAGTCATAATAACTGTACTTTTTCTACTTTCTGTTGTAACTATTTGCATCCTACCCTATTTCTTCCATTAGACTGAACTCCCCAAGAGAGTGACAGTATCTTAGATGTTTGTGTTCTCACAGGTTCAAGCATTGTGATTTGAACCTGGTCATTGCACAGGAATACTTATTTTTGAAAATTTGTACCCTTTTACCAACCTCTTCCTATTTTTCCTAGCCCCAAACACCACTTTTCTGAGTTGTTGCTGTTCGTTTTGTTTTGAGATTCTACATATAAATGTTACCATGAAGTATTTGCCCTTCTCACTTTATTGTATTGTCCTCAAGGTCCATCCATATTGCAAATGGCAGGACTTTGTTCTTTCTCATGGCTGAATAATATTCACATGTGCACGTGCCTGTGCATGTGTGTATCTTGGTGTGATATTGTGTTTTATAGTAAATTTGGTGTTTTGTCCCTGTTTCTAGTACAGAGTTCCTAAAACTCTTGGCATTTTCTAAGTGATGGGAGCCATGGAGCTTTTTTGTTAATGAAGTGACTTTTGTAAAGCAAAAAGAAGGGGCTGGCTGCCAGTGGAGCTAACTATGTGATTAGAGGGCTGGAACTTACAGCCCCAGAAGGGAAAAAGAGCTGGAGGGTTCATCAGTTGCCAATGGCCAATGACTTTATCCATCATGACTATGTAATGAAGTCTCCCTAAAACCCCAAAGGATCAGGGTTCAGAGAGCTGCTGGGTTGGCAAACCTGTGGAGGCGCTGGAAGAGGAGTGCCGCTAGAGAGGTCATGGAAGCTCTGTGTCCTTCCCCCATGCCTTGCCCTGTGCTTCTCTTCCATCTGGCTGCTCCCACATTATATCCTTTTGTAATAAACCAGTAAGCAGAATGCTTCTCTAGGTTCTATAAGCTGTTCTGGCATATTAATCAAAGCCAAGGAGAGGGTTTTAAAAGCCTCTGATGGGGGCGCCTGGGTGGCGCAGTGGTTAAGCATCTGCCTTCGGCTCAGGCCGTGATCCCGGCGTTACGGGATCGAGCCCCACATCAGGCTCCTCCGCTAGGAGCCTGCTTCTTCCTCTCCCACTCCCCCTGCTTGTGTTCCCTCTCTCACTGGCTGTCTCTATCTCTGTCGAATAAATAACTAAAATCTTTAAAAAAAAAAAAAAAGCCTCTGATGTTCATTTAACTAGTCGGCTAGAAGCACAGGTAATATATAACCTAGGCTTGCAATTGGCCCCTGTGTGGAAGCTTGTCTTGTGGGGCTGAGCCCTTTTATCTGTGGAATCTGATGCAGTCTCAAGGCAGATAGTGTCAGAACGGAGTAAAATTGAGTTGAAATCTTGGACACCTACTGGTATCTGAGAATTGCTTGTTGGTGTGAGGAAAGCTACACACACTCAATGCTGCAGTGAACATGAGAGAGCAGGTATCTCTTCGATATCTTATTTTCATTTCCTTTGAATATACAGAAGTAGGATTGCTGGATCATATGGTAGTTCTATTTCTAATTTTCTGAGAAACTTCTATATGGTTTTCCATAGTGACTGTACCAATTTACGTTCCTACCAGCAGTGTGCAAGGGTTCCCTTTTCTCTATCCTTGCCAGCACTTATTTCTTATCTTCTTGATGTAGACCTTCTAACAGGTGTGAGGTGATATTTTGATTTGCATTTCCCTGATTAGTAATGTTGAATACCTTTTCATGTATATACTGGTTAGCCATTTGTAGGTCTTCTTTTAAATGTCTATTCTGTTCCTCTGTTTTTAATCAGATTTTGACTATTGAGTTGTAGGAGTTCTTATACTTTGGGTATTAAACCCTTATCAGATACATGATTCGCAAAGACTTTCTCGTATTCTGTGGGTAGTCTTTACATTTTATTGATGGTTTGCTTTACTGTGCAGAAACTTTTTAACTTGATGTAGTCCCACTTGTTTTTGCTTTTGTTGCCTTTGCTTTTGGTGTCCGTATGAATACTTACTGAACGAAACAGAGAAGGTCAATTTTGCTTTATAAAATGGTGATCCTTTCCCTCAATCCAGCCTGAAACATTTTCCCTCACAGATTAATTGAATATCTGTCAGGAATGTTGCAAAAGGAATTCCTCCACTGGGAAGGAGGTTGGACTATATAACAAACTTTCTTCCAACTCAAAAATTTGTCAATCCCTGTGAAAATCTTTGACCTATCCAGAAAAGTTCCCTTTGTATCCGGCTTATAAGCCTTGACCAACCAGTTTCCTGGATCACATAGTCACTTACTTAAAAACAAAACCTAACTTTATCATGAAATACAACACAGATATGAAGACAAGTACATAAAGTATATGGATAATTATAACAGCCAAGTCAATTTTTAAAACAACCTCCGTTGTGATGTTGGGTAGATTATCAGCCATCCTTAGAAATTCAGCCTCTTGGCATGATCTAGACAGGGTTGGCAAACTATGGTCTGTGGGTCACATGTGGCTCAATGCCTGGTTCTGTAAATAAAGTTTTCTTAGAACACAGTCATGCTAATTTGTTTTCATATCACCTATGGCTACTTTCAGGTTGCAAGAGTTGAGTAGTTGTAGCGGAGACTATATGGCCTGCAAAGCAGAAAATACTTACTCTCTGGTCCTTCATAGACAGTTTGCCAACTGCTGTTCTAGAGTCTGACTTGGAAAAACAGAACTGCCTCTATGTTCTGTGTGGTTTCTTCTCAATAAAACTAGTCTAGAAAACCTTTGTTTAAGAAAAGGAAGTTAAATAATTATAACATTCAAAAACATTAAATTCTAGGATCTATTTGAACGAAATCTTAAGAATAGTCAGAAACTAAACCCAAAGCAAATTACCTCTAAATCTTGACCTCCTTAAGGGTGTACTGAACTGCATCAACAATATTTTATAACAAAAAGACTGGAGCAACCCAATAATTTTTTAGGTCACAGGGTATAACTAATTGAATAGAAAGAGATCAACATCTTGAGATTATATCCCTGGAGAAGGCAACACCTGAAACAGATTGAGTTTTTTGATTAACTTATTCCTTAGTGGGTAGAGGTGAAACATCCAAACAGATGAAAATACTTGATGGGAAAGAGAGCATGCATCATTCTGGAATTGACATTTGAGAAGTGCATGTGCACACTGCCCCCTTCCCCACACTACACACACACACACACACACACACACACACACACACACACACACTCACACACGATGATGCTTAGTCAAATACAAACCAAAATGAGAGGACCCCTGTCCGTATGTTTTCTACTTAGACATAGAAAGTTTTGGCTTTAATTCTTTTCCACAACTGTCAATTTCACTGTAGCAAAATCAATCTAATTTTCTTTGGACAATCTCACAAATGAAAACGTAGGGAATAATTTTAACTTACCTGCCTATAGGGTAAGTGCAGTTGAAGCCCAATAATTGTATCAAGTTCATTAAAAAAAATTACAGTGTAATCTCTCCTCCAAGCTGTATTTCGGTCTAAAGGTCTGATATGTTCAGGGTGTGTGAGGGTACCTTTCCTCGTGCTTGTGAGGTGAAGAGTGAGCTGTAATCTGAGAAGGGGCTATACAATTCAAAGCCAGATTACACCACCTTCGTCCTCCTTCCTTTTACAATTAAAAAAAAATTAGGGGCCCCTGGGTGGGTCAGTCGCTTAAGAGTCTGCCTTTGGCTCAGGTCATGATCTCAGGGTCCTGGAATCGAGCCCCAAATCAGGCTTCCTGCTCAGTGGGGAATCTGCTTCTCCCTCTCCCTCAGCTCATGCCCTCTTTGTCTCTCTCAAATAAAATCTTTTAAAAAAAATTTAAAAACAATTTAAAAATTATATACAAGAATGTCTTTTCCAATTTGCATTTGAAGAATGCTTGTGTAGGGTTTCTGAGTGAAAAACTAAACACATTAAAATAGCAGTCTTTGAAATAGAATTATTTTTCCTTCCTCCAGAAAGTAACTACTGGAAGTACAACTCTTTGGAAATGTATTTCTTAAAAATGATGTATAGAACATAGGTGAGTTGGAGATCAGAAGGAGGCCATAGACCCAAACTGAAACCTCTCCTCTAAGAGTGATCCGTGTGCATGTGTATACGTATCTTGCAGTATTAGCTCCTTTATACCCACCAAAGTGGGTGTAAATGGCAGGTGGCAGTATGATACAGTGGTTGGGAGTTCAGTGTTTGTCATCACACCTGGGATTGCTTCCTAGATCCCAGACTTCCTAGTTGTGTGACCTTGGAGAAGTTGTTTGTCCTCGCAGAATCTTAGGTACCTCACCTGAAAAATGAAAGCAGTATCGATCTCTACAGTAGTGTTATTTTAAGTATTAAACGAAATAACACATATAAAAGCCTTAATGTAGTACCTAGAGTATAGTAAAGGAGTGAGAGAAAAATGAACAGGACGCTCACATGCTTGTTAGTTGCCCCTCCAGGGGTGAAGTTACTGACAGCTAATATAGGTTAGTGTGTGTGTGTGTGTGTGTGTGTGTGTGTGTGTGTGTTTGAGAGAGAGAGAGATTGCCATTATGACATTTTAGAGCTGAGCCTTTTGCTTGTTAAGGAAGACATTTAGTAACTTTCTCCCAGCTGTTTTTAGACACTTTTTTTTTTTTTTAAAGATTTTATTTATTTAATAGAAAGACAGCCAGTGAGAGAGGGAACACAAGCAGGGGGAGTGGGAGAGGAAGAAGCAGGCTCCCAGAAGAGGAGCCCGATGTGGTGCTTGATCCCAGAACCCTGGGATCACGCCCTGAGCCGAAGGCAGACGCTTAAAGACTGAGCCACCCAGGCACCCCTAGACACTTAAATTTCTAAGACTTTGCAATCCGTACTGTAACCACGGACTTCTTACCAATCGATGATTAAAAGCAGCACTGAGTAAAGGTGTCAAAAGGTGAAATGATGATAGTAAACCCTTAATGAGTACTTGCTATAATGCTTGGTGCTATTCATTCACGATCTAGTTCTCTTTATCTTCATAAAACTTTAGAAGGTAGCAGTTGTTATTCCTATTACGCAGGAGGGGAAGTGACCTATTCAGGTTACACAGCTAGGAACGGGTAGACCCAGAACTCAAGGCCAGGCAGTCTGACTCCTGAGCCTGTTCTGGGCATGTCATTGGGTCCCGGATGCTCAGATTTTCCTGACCTCTTCTGGGCGGTGAGGAGAATGGTTGCTGGAGCTGAGGCTGTCAGAACGAACTCGTGAGAGCAGTCTACAGAGATCTAGACCCATGTTAGAAGTCACGTTAAGTTAATGGTTTTGTTCAAGATCACCCTGGGGATTTAGCACCAGAAATGACTCCAGACCTCCCTGCCTGGGAAGATGAGGTCTTACCCCCTCAAGTTTACTTTTCTTTTTAGACCTTTCATTATGGGGGTCAAGGAGTATAGGCTCCAATATAATTGCTGGAGTCTGTTGATGGGATACCTTTTGGGGGGACTTTTAATGTGAAGGGGCTACTTGAATTTGTCATAAAAAGAATAATTGTAACCTTCAAGAGTTGTTTTCAAGGATTAATTTAAGACTGAAGAAAATCCCCTTGATCTTCAGGATCCACTCTCTGGTCAGTTGATTATTTATTTACTTATTTATTTTACAAATACCAATCAAAAAAGGAAGAAGGAATGCCTTTTGAAATAACTCCTAGCCTTTTCTTTTCCTTTTGGGGTAACTTTTCTTTGCAGACTACATTTTTAAGAACTGGCTAGGAATGAGTGGAAGATGGGCAAGAATGATTACGTAGAAGAAAAATATCTAGGTAGTTGTATTTAAGGTAACTCCTTAGGGATACTGCCAAATGTCTTGGAACACACAGGTATTCAGTCCAGGGTTTTAGCATTATAAGGCACCTCAAGGACCATTTAGTCCCCATTTTTGCAGGTAAGGAGGCTGAGAAAAAGCAATTGAGCGACAAAGCTGGGGACTAGAAACCAGGTCTCCTGATTTCTATGTCCCTTTTTATATTTTGAACTGACTGCTGGGAAGAGCAAAAAGCCATGATGAAGAGGCAGCTGCAGCCTTAACATTTAGTTTCGCTCAAGTTTGGGCTCTTTCACAAAGAGATTCTGTAAGTTAGACATTTTCTAAGTTTTATGTGGGAAAAGGAAAAATTGCCTTTGTTGCATGTAAAATTTGGCAATAAACAGTGCCCTTATTTTGTAACAGTATTGCTTGGAATTCAGGCTTATTCAGTTTAATCCCTGTCTTTCCACTTCCTTCCACAAAATGAATCTTAGTGTCTACAAAGATTATCTTCCAACCTTTTACTTATACTGATAGCCCCCGTTCAAAAATTGTTATTCACTTATGATCAGGAATGTTCTTATACTATCATTTCATTGTCATTCCTCATTGGCTTTAGAAGATAATGCTTAACATTTTTGAAAACGTCCTTTTTCTTCCTCTCTGCCACAGCAAGGAGTTTCAACAGACTTGAATACTTTTGAAGACAAATGAGGGTGTATGTATGCTTGAGTTTTCTGTGGAATCTTAAAGTGCTTGAAGGCAATGTGAGTCAGTAAGGTAGATAAGTATAATTTAATTAACATACACAAATTAAAGATTATGACAGCTGAGTTCTAGTGTTGTTTTCTGCCACAAGGAAGAATCAAAATACGAGACTCCTGGTCATTTAAAGTCCAGAAAAGGCAACTCCTGTGTCTTCTTTCCTGGTCTGCTCTAGGGCTGCCTCTCCTGTTGGAGATTGTATAGTGTGCTGGCAAGAACACTGGACAGAGAACTCTGAAAGATCCAGGTTC
This sequence comes from Ursus americanus, assembly GCF_024610735.1. Classification (NCBI taxonomy): domain Eukaryota; kingdom Metazoa; phylum Chordata; class Mammalia; order Carnivora; family Ursidae; genus Ursus; species Ursus americanus. Next base: position 20,220,719 of record NC_142143.1, on the reverse strand, counting down.
GTGGGCTGACTCTGCCCTCTACCCTGTTAGGTTTGGGGCAGATAACATTACCTCTGTAGTCCAAAGTTCTCTATGTGTCAGTTTGGGTTATGGCTTAGACCAGTGATTGTCAACCCAGGCTGTGTCTCCTGATCAGTTGGAGAGATTTTGTTTCCTGGATATTTTATTATGACAGTATTAAAACAGAAATGTTGGTTGAATTTTATAGTGAACACCCACACCTGGATTCTACCATTAACACATTATCTATTAGTGGGGGGGGGGCTTTAAAATATACACACACTCACACACTCATACATGTTATGGAATAAATACCTCTGGGATTAGTGAAGGTGAAGAAGGGAAATTTCTGTATATACTTGTGGTGTTTGAGATTGTTTTACAGCAGACATATATTACAACTGCTACTATTGCTATTACTAAAAACCACCATAACAAAACAAAAACATACACACATATATTCTGGGACTCCAGCCTCCTAAGAGTGATACAGCAGGTCTGGGGTGGGGCTTTGGCATCCCTATTTTTCCAGAATGCAGGCAGGATTGAGCACTCAGAACTATGCAGTCACTACAGTACCACTGAAGTTTTAATATTCTAAGGGGCTATGAACTGTCCCTTTTTGTTAACCGGAAGTTCCCTCTGTAGTAGATTGGTTTCAGATTCGTCCTGGTTCATATAGGCATGCAGCTGAGTGCTGCTATTGTCATCATAATGAGCCTGTAGGCAGCTTAAGGAACATCCCTGTGTAAGTGGAGAAAACCTCCTTTGCAAGCAATGCAACCTGGCTTCTTGCCTTTTTTTTTTTTTTTTTTTTAATTTTTTAAATTCTACCGTGGGACTGTTTGAGATCTCTCTAAAGCCCTTAATACTACCTCCTTTGCCTCTTTCTTTGTAGATAATTGCCTGGTTTTCTATGATTGAGACCATTGTCGTTCTAGGTGGTTCCCCGTTCTACTCCATTGGTTCCATTCAGAAGTGCTTGTTCTCCAGGGAAACCTTTAACCCTCAGATCTAGGCTGGGTGTTCCAGCTCCCCAAACATCCTGGCCCTTCCTCCTTTTGAAGTACTTTTCTCAGTCATGTTGCAGTTGCTCATCTGTGCTTCTTTGTGTCTTCCCCACCGTGCTGTCTTACGTATCTTTGTTTCTTCAGTTGGTGGCACATGGTAAGTGCTTGATATGTAGGTATCAGTGACCCATGTCAATGTGAGTTTCTTGCTATCCTTGATGGGACTTTTGTGTTCCCAAAAGACTTTGTATTTGCCAGCCATTTAAACAATATTTTATTAAAGTTACAAATTTAAAATTCTAGTTTTTCCTTAAACTTTCAAACTCACAGAACTTATATGTAGATTTTAAATTTACAAATGTTAATAGTCACAAGGATTCTGGTTATAGTTTTGTCTCAGTTAATTAAATTCTCTTAAACACTCGAATGCATTAATGATTTTAATATTGTTTTCTTTTTAAGACTTCATTTTCCTGCCTAATAAAATTTTCCTAATTCTTACAAATCTAATAAATGTATAATGTGGTGAAACTTCTCCTAAACCTTCCAATATTGTAACAAGCTTAGCAAAGTTCTGCCGTACCTTTTAACTTGAAGTCACAGAATCACATAATTTACATTGGAATTGCAGTGGTCATCTGCTAGCTAATCCAATATGCCATACTCTTTTAAGCATTATAAACACTTCAAATATAGAACACAAAAATACTGATATGACAGAATTAATTTATAACATTATTTTCATGAATTTCTAGATACTCCCAGGCTTAACAGATGTTTACCCACCAAAAAAAGTAATTCTACCATCAACCATTCCACTAGGTTTTAAGGCCAGGAGGTGCTGACATCCAGATGGACTTTTCTTAAAACTATGGCAGACATGTAGACCTCTCTTTCATAGTTGCCATGACAGGGAGGTCTGCAAATCCACATGTTCACATGGAATGAACGGTCTTACAGTCCTCATCAGATGGATTCTGGTTATATCTTCTGTAGTCTGATTTAGGTCTGTAATACCCATCTGGGTTGTTTCACTACTGGATTGGTTAAATCCAATGCGTTTACTGCTTGATTGTATTCCATTTTCTTTTTTCTCATTCCAATGTTTGTAGCTATTTAGATAATATCGGATTGTAATCTGTGTATTTCTGTAGTTCTGCTGACATAGTTTTTAATGACAGTTAATAATTGTTTTGCTATGAAGGACCCTTTTATTATCCCCTACCATGGATTTTGGAGGACTAGTGGGGGGGGGGAAGGGCAACATTTAATAAATGATAATTACTGATCACTTTCTTTTGGCTGACCAAAGACAAATTTAACTTCCTATCAGAGCATCTTATTTTCATGAGCTAATTAGTGCCACAAAATAGATTGATAGAATTCCAATTGAAAGGAGGATTGTTTGTTGGTAGCCTGATCAGTGCATATGCCTAACATCTGTTAGGCTTATTGGCAAATGAAATCATTTTTCAGATATTCGTTTCCTTTGTAGGTATCTGGTGGTGGACCACAACTCAATCTTAAAAATTTATCTGTTTTCCTCCCTTTCACAATGGCTGCTTATTCATTCTTTCCATCTTTTGGGGACCTTTCTTATTCATTGCCTTCACCCCTGACATCTCTGATTTCCACCTTCCACTGTTCTCTTCAGCCCATAAGCATCTTACTCTTGCTAAAGAAGCTCCTGATTGGCTTTGGATTCCCGTGAGCATTTTCTAATCTACCCTGATTTTTGTTGTTGTTTTGCTTAATCGGCGTTTATGTTCTAGTATCTCTTCTTTCCTCTCTGACCCGTCCTCTGTCACTTTCGTTAGCTTTCTCTTCTCATGGGGGCTGAGGGAGAACACTGAGCACAGGTTTTTGGAGTCCGGCAGATCAGGATTTGAACCTCAGCTCTGTCTTGGGCAGCGCTTGACTTGCTGAGCTTCAGTTTCCTTCTCTGTCAATGAGGATGACAACAGCTCACTTACAAGTTGTTGTAAGGGTTCAAAGGACAATGTGCATATAAGGTCTCAAGTGGTGACTGGCATTTTATAGACTCTCTTCGTAGTTGTAATAATACACATATTACCCAAGCTTTACTGAAGCATTGTCTTTTCCTGTGAAGCATTCAGCTTTCATTTTGTGCAGTAATTCCAAAATTTGTGTCAAAGCTCCTATTTCCCAGCCTCCAGATTCCTGGGTCTACTGGTGTGCTAATAATCTTCACCTGGATGCCCCATCTAATCCCAGATTCAACATTATTCAAGCAGGACTCAGCCTGTGATTACTTGGTTAACAGAATCTCCATCCCCGCAGTGGCTCTGAGGTTGGAGATTCCCTCCCTCTCTTTTTTCCTCCTCCCTTCTACCCACCCAACCAGGAGGCAATGAGCATTCTGTTATGGGCTCTTCACTATGCTCTGCACTTAGGCTGCAGGAAAGAGCAAGAAGGTCTAAAGGCTGAAGAGAAGGATGACTTTTAAGGAAGTGTGATAGGTGCTCTGATGGTGAAGGACAGAGTGCAGAGGACCCTGGCAGAGTGGGGATGAAGAAGGGCCAAGTTTAAATTTCTTCTCCCATTCCGTTTTCCATAGATCCAATAAATTCTACTTAGGAAATATCTTATTTCCATTCCTTTTTCTCTCTTCCCAGTGCAATTCTTTTTTTCAGTCCCTGTATTCCAGGCCCATTGGTTTAGGTTGGACATTCCTAAGAATTTCCCAAATTTGTCTCCCCTCTGTCCTGTAAGCAGCCGCCAAGGTCTCTTCCTTAGCACAAATCTGATGCTATCTCTCTTGCTTAAAACTCTTTATTGGCTACCCCTCTGAGGATACAGTGTAAGAAACTGAGGCCACTCTGGGTATTCCAATCATGAAAGGATTTAACATGGGGGATTAGGGATTATAAAATCAGAGGAGGATTAGAGGAGCAGACACAGGAAGGATGCACCAGAAATCTACCTCTAAGGTCTCTACTAAAAGTCTGGAGTTTAAGAACTTCTAGCCATAGTTGTTGTTCATAGATCAGGAAGCCAGAGGTGCTACGGCCCCTCAACTGCCTTTCCTTACCCAGCAAGACCATGTACCCCAGTATGGTGCTGCAGAAAGACATCACTCCTCTATAATCTTACCAAATTGAAAAGCAGCCAAAAGAGGCCAAGAAAATGGTCTCCTTCTAATTTCCACCTTCCAAAGCCTATGCAAATACATCAAATTCATGGACCCTAATTCTCCTTCAGAGTCCTGGCTTCAAGGAGTCTGGTAAATGTAGGTTGGGTTTTTTTTTTTCCTTTTTCTTTTTTTTTCTTTTTTTAAAGATTTTATTTGACAGAGGAAGAGCGAGCACAAGCAAGGGGAACAGCAGAGGAAGAGGGAGAAGCAGGCTCTGCGCCGAGAGCATGGAGCCCGAGGCAGGACTCGATTCCAGAACCCTGGCCACCCAGACATCCCTAAATGTAGGTTTTAATTTGCTGGCCTCTGTATGGGAAGGGAGACTAGAAGAGAGAGGAATTGAGGGTGAGCAAGGCACCCATGGCATCCGTCCCACCAGGCTCTCTGCTCCCTATAGCAAGTGCTGCAACCTAATGTTCAAAGCTGTGTGCAGTTTCATCCCTGCTCATCATATTTTGCTTAACCTCTTCTGCCACCTACAATGTCTGCCACTGGCAGGTACTAAAAAAATGTCTGTTGAACGTCTGCATGAACTAATGAATCCATTCATTCCTGACCCAGTTCTCTTTCACTTCTGGCCATAACTTTATCAGGTGTGATCTTCATGGCTGGTCCCAACATCTGCCTGCAGAAAGCCTGCCAGTTCTCTGAGGCCCAGCCAAATCTGCCCTCTTCAGAATGTCTTCTACAATTCCCCTGCATCCCCCCTTGTACCTGTATCTTAGAGCTTATCACCATCTGCCTATGTTGAATGTAGCTATATGTACTCGTATTTTTTTTTTTTTTAACCTACCATGTTGTGAACTTCAGGAGAATAGTCACTGTTTTATTCAAGGACATGGCATCCTTTCCCTCCATGCTTCCTTTATGCTTTTCTGACCACCTTCCCCTCTCCTCCTCCTTTTCTCCAGACATAGCCACTTCAAGACCCTTCTTGGAGACATTCTTTTCACTTTTCTTATATTTCCGTATTGCAGTTGAAACTTGATAATTTATAGGTGTGGTTAAATCTTTGTGGCTGCCTTTCTCTTGTCTTGCATGGAGACCTACATGCCAATTTTTTCTTATCCTAACACATTTTTCCTGTTTTACTCCTAGGTAGTAATACAGAATAAACCTAAAAGAGGAAGAGCCTTTGAAGGAAAGAGGAAAAATTTTAAATTTCTTTTCAGTTTTTTAGTGGGATTCATGATATGTTCAGTGTTCTGGTTTTCTAGGCCTTGACAATAGAAACTCTATTAGTGGAACATTCCAGACATTATCACATTGACAGTTGGGATTCTGAGGTATAAAGACAGGGTCATGTGATTTGTCTTGTGTTTGCCACAACGAATTTCTTAGAACTTTGTTTGGAGTATGGGGAGTTCTCTCACTATTCTTCTTTTTAAAAGGTTCATTTTCCAGAAGTATCTACCTCAAGACAACTGAAATTTGTAGAACACACACACACAAAATGAACCCATAGTCTTCAGGGAAAGTGAGTTTTTCTTTTTGTGCTTAAATAGACTTTATCTTAGAACAGTTTTAGGTTCCCCAAAAAACTGAGCATGAGTACAGAGAATTCACATATACCTCTGTCCCTATATCCATTGCCTCCCCCATTATCAACATACCTCACCATAGTGGTACATCTCTTACAACTGATGAACTTACATTAACACAACATCACCCAAAGTCCATAGTGAACATGAGGGATCACTCAAGGTTATACCTTTGACAAAACCCATGAAATATATGATGTATCTACCATTATGGTATTACGCAGTAGTTATAGGCCATAAAATTCCTTTGTTCTCTACCTGTTCATCTACCTACTTAACCCCTGGCAACCATTTATCTTAACCATCTCCATAGTTTGGTGTTTTCTAGAATGTCATATAGTTGTAATTATACAGTATGTACCCTTTTCATATTGGCTTTTTTCACTTAGTAATACACATCCAAGTTTCCTCAGTGTCTTTTCATGGCTTGATAGCTCATTTCTTTTTAGTGCTGAATAATTGTATTCCATTGTCTGGATGTATGACGGTTTTTGGACATTGACCTACTGAAGGACATCTTAGTTTCCAAGTGTTGGCAATTATGAATAAAGCTGCTATAAATATTTGTGTACTGGTTTTTGGTGGACATAGGTTTTAAACTTGTTTGGTGAAAACTAAGGAGCACAGTTGCTGGATTGTATGGTAAGAGTATGACTGTGTTTGAAAGAAACCACTAACCTGTTTTCTAAAGTGGCTGTATGACTTTTGCATTCCCACCAGAGATACAGATTTATTTTTGTTAGAGGATCAAGGGACTTCTGAAAAATTCATAAATGGAAAAATCCACCCCTACAAAGGTGTAGAATGGTCAGTGTATGGCCTAGTTTCATTTTACCAAAATATGAGCATGTCACAGTTATTTAAAATGCTCATTCTGTTTCTCCTCTCAACTCAAATAATAGAACTCAAGATTGGTTACAGAGAATGAGGGAAAATTGTATTTAAAAAAAGGCAGATTAGATAATCACATCTGTAGCACTGATACTATGGTTCATTCTTGATTTTTCTGCTTGTGGATCAGCAACTTTGGAAGAATGAGGAATGCAGGTGTTTTTCTGCACCCCACCCCAAATGACTTGGCCAGGTGTCTGCAGCCACTTGGGTGGACTTCCTTGCTGATGAGGATGTCACCCAGTTAGTCACAACAAGGGGAGACTAGTTCTTTAGGTGCTAATGGCCATTGCAGCTACAGACAGAGGCATTTTATTCCTGTTCTTTAGATCCATCATAGCTAATTTTCTGTGAGATAGGAGGAGTGGGTGAGAAAATTAGGTAATAGTCTGGCTGGTATGGAGGGTCCATTGTAAGTGCTAGGTCTTGCCCTACTTCCTCAGGCCACACCCCTTCTTGCAGTGGTGCTGCTATGTTTGATGGGAGCACTGGATTTCCAAGGAACAGCCACAGCCCATTGGTAGGCCTGCTTTTATTTATTTATTTATTTTTTGATTTTTTTTTTTAAAAGATTTTATTTATTTATTCGACAGAGATAGAGACAGCCAGCGAGAGAAGGAACACAAGCAGGGGGAGTGGGAGAGGAAGAAGCAGGCTCACAGCGGAGGAGCCTGATGTGGGACTCGATCCCACAACGCCGGGATCACGCCCTGAGCCAAAGGCAGACGCCCAACCGCCGTGCCACCCAGGCGCCCCTAGGCCTGCTTTTAAGAGTGAAATTCTGCACTCAGGAACACAGGACTCTGTCTCCTCCAAACTTAAATGCTGGTGAAATTTCTCCAAGAAGGCCCTTCTGCTCTAGAAAATCAATAGCCTTTCCTTTGCCAGACAATTCAAAGTAGAAAGTATGTTTGGAATGCCTTATTGTCCCCAAGGTACCCTAATTAGTTGGGTTACCATTAAAAGCCAGGAGTTTCAGAGGTTGAATCTTTGGAGTAAATTACTGCCTGTGGTGTTCTATAATTTCAAGGAGAAGGAGAATTCTTAAATAAAAAAGTGAGCTAATTAAAAATCAGCTCAGTGGGATTTTTAAATTTTATGCACTGAAAGATTTTTTTCCCCACTCACATTAAAAACAATTCCACAAGTATACACTGAGTATCCGTATATACCAGGCATTGTAGTAAGCTGAGAGGTTAAAAAGACAAGATACTTTTACATCTCTTGAGGAACACAGACTCTAGTAAAAGAGTCAGACACACAGAGGAGCCCAGTCTCCCTATTACCATTTGAGTGTGTCCAGGGAGAGTTCATCTCTGGGGATACAAAGGTAAATAAAACTCAAGACTAGGACTTTCCTGAAGGAATCTGCTAAGAAGACAAGATACCATGTGATCAGTGCCATAACGTAGAAATGGTTAACTGTAGCGCGTAGGGAGTTTGTGTCTGGAAATGCTTCAGGGAGGAGGCTGATGCTTGAGTTGGGTCTCAGACAGTAAGAGTTCAGGAAGGGGGTGAACAAGGAGAAGAAATTCTAAGCAATGGAAAAAGCTTGTGTCAGGACCCTGGAATTTTAAATAGCTTGGCATGTTCTGGAGCTCTGAGTATTAGGACATGGTTGCATGGGAGGAGTCAAGTGGGGATGTGTGAGTTAAGGAGTACCCTTCATCCTGCACACGGTAAGGAGCAGGGAAGAGTTTTCAGTGGGAGGAGACAGGAGGGTTGTTTTCACTTAAAAATCCTCAGGTAGCTGTGAGGGATGGATTGGACAGAGTGAGACACAAGTCGGGAAAGCTGCTTCTGAGACCATCTCGTTAGCCCAGGGGAGGACTGGTAATGAGGCTGGGGTGGTGGTAGTGGGGAGCTGATGGACGGAAGAAAGAAATGTTTTGGAGTGAGTATGGGCATGAACTAAAGAATGATGCTTGGGGGTCGCCTGGGTATCTCAGTTAAGCAGCCAACTCTTCATTTCGGCTCAGGTCATAATCTCAGGGTTGTGAGGTTGAGCCCTGCATCAGGCTCCATGCTCAGTGGGGAGTCTGCTTGAGATTCTCTCTCCCTCTTTCTTTCTGCCCGTCCCTCTGCTTGCTCTTTTGCTCTCTCTCTAAAATAAATAAATCTTAAAAAAAAAAAATGCTGAGATTTCTAAGTATCCTATAGGGTAGCCACGTAAGGGTCAATAAATATATTATTTGGGCAACAGAGTAGAGGGTGATGCTCTTAAATGGAAAAAAGGAAATCCAGAGGAAGAACAGGTTAGGGGAAAAATGTTTGGTATCGAGTCTAGGATTTTTCCCCCCTTTTTTAAACAAAACAAAACAAAACTACCTGTTTCTTGCCAATGACAAATCCATATGCCTGTTTTGTAGATCGGCATGCTATTGCTAATTGAAAATACTCTAATTGAAAACTGTGTCCTTCCAGATGACCGTTGGAAAATAACCTTCATACATTATACAGGATTGCCATGGTTATTTATTTATTAGGCCTCCTCTCAGGCTGGGCTAATCAGAAACAGGGATGATGTGGTCAGGCTTGGGAGGATTTCTGTATCTTGCCTTCAAGACAGCTCCCTGGGAGGGGAGAGAAACTGTCTAGATTCCCGGGCTGCTGGTATTCTGAAACCGTTTGTTCTAGTTGATGCTTCAGAGATCAAGGACCTTGTCCACTTCTCAGGATGAGCTTGGGCCAGAGCAATTTTAACATTAAAGAGAAGGAAAATGTGAAATAAGGATCTAGTAAACCCCCCTGATTTATGAAATAAACATAATTTAACATTTTTACTCAGTTCTTCAGTTCCTGCTGTATGGGCGAGGATCAGTATGCCATTTTTGGTAATTCCTGCTTCTAATGGAGCAGGTGTTGGCATGTAACACGTAGGTGCGCCTGTTCCTGAGTAATGTCTGTTATACATTATTAAATATGTATATAAACTTGAACATTGTGGTATTGTCCTGAGTATCCTATTAAGTGACCTCCAAGATTTCATTCCCCCTCAATAGTCATGGATGATTAGAACTTTGGGTAGATGTAGAGAACATAGGAGCAGTTAAACAATGTATACATATTGGTCATGCTGTAAATATTCAAAAAGTGTATACTGAGTACTAGGTCATCTGGCATGAGTACGGAGTACACAGCATGTTCTGGACACTTACTTTTAGGCTCTGGGGACACAATAAGCACAAGAGCCCATCCTTGCCTGAAGGGAGCCTACTTATTAATGTAGAAGACGAGTGTTAAATCAATAATCAAATAAGATGGTTACAGATAGAGATAAATGTGAAAAGTGTAGAGAGGAACGTGCTGGAAAATGATTGGCAGAGTTAGGGAAGCCTTTGCTTGGATGTGAGGCAGAGGATCTTGGGGTGGGAATGAGCTCTGTGAATTGAAGAGACAGAAGGAGGGCAGTGGTTGGGGTGTATGTAGATACCACAGGGGACAGAGAAATGTCTAACTTTTTCCAACCAGTAATGGAATGCTTACTAGAGACTCAGATTTGTGCATGCTGTGTATAAATGCATATCACATCTCATTCAACAGCTTAGTGAGGTAGGCATTGTGATTCCCATCTCCTAGATGAGGGACTTGGGTGTGAGGAACCAGGTTTCTAGGACCTGAGCCTGGGCCTTCTGACTCTTCCACTGCCCCGAACTGCAGACCAGCAGGATTGAGCGAGGCACTTGGAAAGAAGTGCTGAGTCACTGGCCTCCTAGGCTGCCTTTCAAAAGATGTTTGTCTTAAATTTTTTGATGGTGTTAATGGGATATTAACAGTGATCAAGCAGTGATGATAGTGGTGGCAGTAACTCTGCCTGCTATCACATAGTTTTATAGTTTGCGAAATACTTTAATAAGGTTCCTCATTTGTGGCTCAGAAGAGCCCTCAAAGGTGAGTAGAACTTGTTTTATTCTTCTCATTTAGGTTAAGAGATTACCTGAGGTGATACAGGGGACAGGGCTGGGAGTTGGCTCCTCTGAGTCTAATTCAGGGTCCTTGCCTTAAACCACAGAAGCTCCTGATTGAAGGAGGAGGTATATATATGGCTCATAAGCCTGTAGTCCTTCAGACTCCCAGAGAACAAATCTGTGCTTTCTTCAGAGTGCTTTTGCCTGTGAAGAAGAGCTACAAAAAAATGGACTCACTCATGAATATATTGAGCTCCTATGGTGGGCCGGACACTGGGACCATGAAAGGATCTCAAATAGGTTAAAAGACACAAATTACTGTAGCACAGTGTTACTTGCCCTATAGTACAAGACTAGAAACAATGCTATGAGAATACAGAGGAAGATGTGATTCAGTCTTCTCTTTGGGAAAGCTTCACCAAGAAAATAACCATGAACTGGGCTTTAAAGGATGAACAGTAGGGTTTCTCCAGGGAGAGAAGGTTATTCTAGGAAAAACAGATACTTACTTTCCCTCAGATACCCTATTCCTTTATCTTGGCAATAAGGTGTATACAGAACACGGGATATACAAGAAGGACTGACGGGAAATGATCCTGGTAGATTGAAATCCAGTTGCAAAGGGCCTTGAGTGCCAGGCTCAAGAAGTGCTATATTTGGTCTGAACTTGCCAGGTTTTTTAGTGAGGCAGTGGCATGATTATACTTGCCATGTTTTAGAAAGCAAATGCTGTTGGCAAGGGGACATCAGGTTGGGACAAGGGAGAAGTCAGAAATTATTGTAATAGTTTGGGAAAAGGACCAAGCCCCTGAATTGGTTGTCATGCCTAATTATACATTGAGGAGAACTGTAGGGGTAACATTTGTGAGGCTTAAAGGTTAATATGGAGACATACCAGTTGGATTTTTGGATGCACACACTGGTTTTCCAGTTGTACGCACACACACCTTGTTTTGGTCTCCCCAGACTCAACCCAATTCTGACTCTTCAAGCCAACCATTGATTTATTTTTCTATCTTCAAAAAAAGAAAAACTTTTAGGTCTGTGATCTTAGGGATCCTTTCTGTGTGATGATTGTTGATCCCATAGGTTTCTTCTGGCTGAGAAATGCTGAGTGCAAACACATTTTTGAAAACCTGGATGCTATAACTATATTTATGTATCATAGATTATTTACCTTTTATGTATTTGGAACTGTTGTTGCATATTTGAAAGCCCGCCTACTACGCACTTTGGAGAAATTATTCTCATCCAGTGACCTCTGGAAGGGAAACATTAGCAGAGCAACTTACTTTCTTTCCATTTCAGGCTTCCCACTGAATGCTGAAGGAGAATTTAGGTATTAGGCAAAGGATTGTTTGTACTGCAGTGCTTATGTCAGATCCCACACTTTTCTGGAATATTCTTCACTCTTCTAGTAATTAGGGACCACTCATCCTGGTTTTGACATTTAATGTAGAGTCAGAGTTGGGAAAAAGAAATTGACAAATACCAAATATAGCACTTCCTGAGCCTGTCACTCAAGCCTTGCTCTTGAAATTGTGGCCTCAAGAATTCATTTCTGTTGCGTTAAAAGGGTTACATTTAATCTGAGGTAAAATGAATGTTTCTTCTTTAACGTGGAGTTGTCTCATTCCTACTTCACCCAAATTCATGTAACACTATGGGAAGAGTCCCCAAGGCATCCGACCTGTTTAGTCAAAAAGATTTTGGGGGTTCTCCTATGTCCAAGTCCTGGGTTTCCGTGGAGAAAAGGAAGCATTTGAGGCTTTTCTGGTTGTTCATATACTGGTATTACCACCTGGGCAAGCGAGCTCCTTCAACCTCCTCGATTCCCAGTTACTGCAATGAACATAATCCTATTCGTGTCCTGGGATTGCTGTGAAGACTAAGATAAGTGAGGCCACTTGAAAAAAGTCTGACACAAGTTGGGGTTCAGTATATATTAGTTCCTTTAGACCCTGATTTATAGAAGTTTGGTAAGACACAGGCTTTTTTTAGGGAGATTTTTGTTTTCAAAACCATCGATGGGTAGCTATATTACTTAAAATTCCTTGATTTTCATACCTCTGTAGACAGATTCTGATGTCAAAAATGGCAGTATATGTCCAGTTTTCCTCTTGGCGATCTAGAAAATAGATGTTCTTACTTTTTCTCTTCAGGCTGGTTACGGAAAGTAGAATCCTTTCAGTGTTGAAAGACCGAGCTTTAGGAATCCTGGTCTCTCAGACTTTATAAAGCTCTGTCAGCAGGTTTCTCCGAAGCAAATTTTCTGAAAAAGCTATCTTTTTTTCTTTTAAAACATGTGGCAGGTATAGGTACATAATTCAAATTACCTTCCAGTCTTTGAAAAAGGGAGTTAAATCATGTTGTAGAACTTTAGCCATTCTCTTGGCCATTCATATGGCCATCCAACAAATACTTATTGTGAACCTTTTATGCATTAAGTACTGGTGTCTTATCAGTGAGCAAGATGGAGTCTCAGAAATTGTCCCAAGTGTAATTGATGTGAATATTTTGTCCCTCACAAAATTTAATTGCCATTTGTTGCTATCTGAAATGGAAGTGGCTCTCTCATCTTTTGAAGAGGGAGGAGCAGAGTAGTGGCCAAACTTTAAAAAATTAATGGCATATGGGTAAGTGACTGGAATACCCGTTTTCATTGACCTAATTGGTATATAGATGTGCAGTTATTTAATCTAAGTAATTTGTACGTCTGTGGTTTTATCGTTTTCATGCTTCATTATCACCCTGTATAGTCAAGCTATTGAACCTGTTCCATAAACAGTATTAATCTCAATTACTTTGGGAGCTTTAAATAATATTCCCTTATTAAATAGATTCTTTGTTATGCTGCCCATGTTTTTGCAGTGTCAGAAGCTGTTGATGCTGATAAAAGCAAACATTAGATTAAAAAACCTTTTCATGTTTTAATGAGATTTAAAAAAATAACATGCACATCTATGTTTCCCAAGGTTTTGGTTATGGAAAACACCTTGTTAGGCTAATTTAGAACTTTGAGTCCAAAGTCCAACCTCATGGCTTGGTTTTATTTGAGGGACATTAAAATAGTAGAACATTTTCAGTCTTGGCCAGAATGATGGTGTTGAAATTTCGAAAAGAAGATTTAAATTTGTCCATGAGACTATAAACTTCTTGAAGGCAGGGTCTGTCACTTTCATCTCTGTGGCTCTGAAACATACTTGGCTGTTCTTCAAATGTTTGCTGATTGGAGTTGAACTGAAGAATGAAACAGAATTTGGGACTCTATGTTCCAGGTCTTCCTTACTTAATGTACATAGGACTACCCTGGCAAACCATCCTTTCTTCATTTCAGAAATTCCATTTTATTATGTTCATCTTTGATGTGGAACATTTTTATGGCCTCCTGCTGTGACTCATTTGGGTGTTGAGTTAACTGTTTTCTTGGAGCCTAGCCCTTCTTTTTAAGTTGTGGTATTCAGGCTCCCCAAAGTTAGTTTGCCTCTGGGTAGAGATCACAACAAAATGTCCAAATGATACTTTAACTTCTAGGTAAGAACTAAAATGAAAAACTCTGTATCATGTAAGTCACCTGTAAAACAAACCTAGGAACATTTGTGTCTTCCCATTAACTCTTGGCAAGCACAAAGGAATTAATCTTTTGTGCACAGATAAAAAGGTGACCAGAAACCATCTCCTCACATTAAAAAAGTTACGAGGTTTTGGTGCGGAGTCCAATTTGGCATTAACTTTAGAATCTATTCCCCTATCTAATTTAATTGTCACAACCCCAAACGGATTCATATATATGTGCTAAGTTTATGGGTTCAGTATTAAAATAGAATGGGGGGAAATAGCAAGAGGGAAAAGTGTCGACTTCTCTACTCATCCTTTAGTCGCCATGAAGGGGTTTGCTCCTGTGCCTCTATTAGTCTAGCACAGTTCTCACACTTCAGTGTGCCTATGAACTATTGTACAGGGTTGTTTACCCAATACCACACATTCTCAGTCTTACGGGTGATTTAAGAGACCTCAAAGGGGGGAGGCACCTGGGTGGCTCAGTCGTTAAGCGTCTGCCTTCTGCTCAGGGTGTGATCTCAGGGTCCTGGGATCGAGTCCCACATTGGGCTCCATGCTCTGCTGGGAGCCTGCTCCTTCCTCTCCCACTCTGCTTGCTTGTGTTCCCTCTCTCACTGGCTGTCTCTATCTGTCAAATAAATAAAATCTTTAAAAAAAAAAAAAAAAGACCTCAAAGGGAACTTTAGCTATCCTTATACATTCATCTCTAACAACTACTTCTGTGCATATATTGCACAAGAAATTGAGGAAATGGAGAGACCTTTTAACCCTTTTCTGCCTACATTTTTCTTGTGTAATAATTGGGAGACCAGTCCCTGGTCCTCTCCTCCTGTGCCTTGGCCATAAAGAAGCTCACATCCAAAGTGCCATTACTATACTCAGAGTGACCTCTCTGTGCACATTAGCAGGTTATCTGGTCTGGAGATGCCAGCAGATCTCATTTAGGGTGGGTTTCAAGTCTGGCTTCTTGCAGATGCTGTGGGATGCACAGGAAACTTCCTGAGTGCTTGGGGTCACTACGGGGCTTTAGAGCTTGTTTTTAATAACAAGCAAATATGATCAGCAACTGGATAGAGAGTGAGATGCCAATCCTGCCAAACTTCTGTTGGAGGCAGGGGGCTGTCCTGTCCCTCTCAGAACCGGCTGGCTTCTGATGCTCTCTTGTCACACTGACAAGGGCCCCCTGGCTGGGCTGATTGGTTGCCGGCAATAACTGATATGGAATACTGATATATTCTCCCCAGCAGTTCCTTCCGCTCCAAAGAGGCTCCTTTCCCCTCTCTTCTAATGTTCCCGACCCCAGCCTGGTGCCCAGCCAACCCCGACCACGACGCCCCTGCACCCGGGGGAGGAGGACAAGTCCTGGGCGTGATGCTCTGAGCCGGCGGTGAAATCCACCAGGCTGCTTTCGCTCCAGCTCGCTCTCTCTGGAGAGTCCTGCTCCAGACTTCTCAGGGTTTCTACAGCACAAACAACTGCATGCGGGCCGAGGGGAGGCTGAAAAGGACTTGTGTGTGGTGGTTTTATTGCCTTTCGTCACTTTGCTGGCCCCATCCTGAGCCTTGCCTGGATTTCTTTCTGCCTAAGACTCTGAGGAAGGATCCCGTCTCCTTCTTCTGACTCTTTCTATTTTTATGGTAAGTGCTTGCATTGAATGAGCTGCTCTGCGGCAGTGAACTGAAGGCTCTCGCTCGCTCCCTCTCTTCCCAGCTAAGCTTTAGTGACCTTCTCTCTGCGTTTCTCCATTTTTTCATGGATCCGTGTCTGGGGTGATCCGGCTAACTAAAATGCCAGGGGTCCTTTGTCAGCACTGTTTGTCTTTTAATTCTTATTTAATTTTTTCCGTAAACCTGAGCTGCTCAGCTGTGATGGAAACATTAGCACTCTCTTTGTCCTTGAAGCGGCAGCCGGGGGACTGTGTTCATGATGGTAAACTGCAGCAGTGTGCAGGGAATCTGTGCAGGGTGACCGACAAATTTGGGCAAGACGAATCCTTGGTGTGCTGAGGGTGCACTCTCAGATCCCGGAAGGGCCGGGGCTGGCGGCCCACCTAGCAAACTACTCCCTCTTTCCAGGTGGAGATGAGCACCCCTCTGAGTTATGTCGGAGTCTGCACTTGAAGTACCTGCCCCTGAGTTCAGAACAGCCCTGTATCTTGTGGGCTCTACAACTTGGGCAGTAACATTCGAGGCGGGCGGAATCCTGCACTGGCGAATGGAGTAATTCATGACCTCATTGCTGCTTTTCCTTTGGAATCTCAGGGTGCCTGTTCGGCAAACCATATTTTACATCCTCTTTAGAGGCTGGTGGGGCAGTGATGATAGGAACATTTTTTGAGTTGACAACATAGTTTTCATCCTCCTGGGAAAGAAAATGCTTTGAGGCTACTGGAATGGTCAGACTTTTCTAAGTGGAAAATAAGCAGGTTTCTGAGAATGAACATACGTGTTGCAGCGTCCACAGGCAGGCTGTTAATTCCAGGGCATCACTCTTAGAAGAGTGCCCTAATTTTTCACCCGGTCTCCTGAGGCTTGCTGCAGACAGAACCACAAACTTCAGGTCTGTTGCTGGCTACCTGCCTCTTGCAGTCCATAGGAAACCAAGAACATTGTGGTATCGTTCTCAGTGGTGGTTCATGGGAGTAGCTCTCTTCACAAGGGGATTTTCTTTTTTTGTTTTTGGTCGCAGGTTTATTGAATTATTTTGGCATTCCAAAGAATAAGCTTCACCCTTAGTTCTTTTCCAGCCTTAGGCTGGAGCTGGGTTGTCTTTTTTGATTTTGTTTGGGATTTCCAGTTCTGGTCCATTTCACTCTAGGGAGGGTTCTGATCAAATGTAATTCAGCCTGTGATTTGTAAGATACTGCACTAATAAATGTGATTTTTTTTTTTTTTTTTTGGTAACAAATGAGAGGGGAAAAAAGTGGGATGAACTGTCTAGTCTTTCCCCCTGTTGATTGGGAGTTTGGAATATAAAGTTCCTTAACTGTCTTGCTCATTCTCACCACTTTTATTTCCACTGCCTGTGTGGATTTTTCTTAAAATAGTGGTGATGACATCCGGCATATGCTTTTATTCTGTTCCCTGGGTTCAAAGTAGATATATTTGGTGGAGGGTTCTTACATGAAAGCATACATTTAAATAGCAAAAATTGGTGGATGTTTACATGATAATCTATTTGCTGGTTTCATTCTGCAACTGGGCTAACAGCAACAAAATAACAAATTAGGATCCTTGCAGACTGTAGTCTCTGGATCCTTAAGTAATGTTTGAAATACTTTCAGCATTGTTTGGATTAACCGTTCTAATATCCACTCTTCTTCCTACACTCAATTATGGCTCATAGCAATGTTGTGATCTGACTGGTAGACTTCGCGGCTTCTTTTGATCATTCTTTTGTGCTTACTTGTTTACTTTCATCTTTAATGGTGCTTCCCTACCTTATTCTTTTTTTCCCTCCAATTGCACAGATTTTTATCAGGTGCCTGGCAACACAATTTGAGGTATTCATCAAGATGGGAAGAGTTAGAATCAGCTTGTACATCATGGAAATAGACTCCGTATTTTGCACACTGCAAGCAATTTTGGATGCATTTAGAAAATATTTCCCTTTAATTAGTAGCAACTTTAGCTTTGAGAGAAAAAAATTCCTTAGGCTTCTTAATCTTGCTGAACAGAATGTCTGCTTATGCAATCAGAATTTTGTGTGTGTGCGTGTGCGCGCATATGTGTGTGTGTATGTATGTATGCAAACATAAACACAAACGTACTGTTTAGTTATGATTGTTATGTGGATGTGTTCTTAACAGTTGTTGCGTGCTCATTTAGAGAATAGAACAAAATTCCTAAGCTCTTGCATAGCATCTTCTAGCTAGCTTTTTTTTTTTTTTTTTTTTGGTAGGGATTTCCCCACTTCTTACACCCCTCCTCCAGATAACGCCTTTGGGAATTTCTTCCTTGTCTCACAGCATGGTGTCATGTTAATTCCTTTGCAGGGTCTCTGAAGGCAGCCTAGAAAAGGACTGCAGGAAAGATTGATAAAAGCAGTGCTGAGTGGAGCCAGTGTGTGTGATGAAGTCACCACAACATTTTATTTGTGTGTTAATTTAGCTGCTGCACCTTGCAAGTGATTTTGCTGTCTTGAAATGGGTCTAGAAGCACCTAGGTTGGTGTAGGTGCACTTCCTCATTTTTCACACTTCTTGATTACAGCTATCAGTAAAACCATGCTTTTTACTGTTTCTTTTGGTGGTGGTTTAATTTGAAACCTGCAACTTCTGTTGTAAATCAGTATTTCAGGTTTATCCTCTTCCTTTCTGTGTTCTTTCCTACTTCTGCTTCATGTATGTTTATGTGAGCATGTATACGTGTACACATAGAAACTCAGGCGGGGAAAGTTGATGACTAATGAAGAGTTGGTTACAGCTGCTTTTTTAGTGGCCGAACTCCAGAGTTCAACCTGCAATCCTATTCAGGAGGGAAGAAATTGCCCCCAATAATATAAATATAACCTCATGCTTCTGCAGGCATTCTTGTCATTGAAACTATTTTCCATAGTTGATTACCGGGACCAGAAATAGAATCAGTTTTGCATTTTAATTAATGACATTCTAGATCTCTCTAGGTTGGACTGCCCTCAAATCTTGACATGTTTACTACCTACAAGGTCTTTGTATTAAGAGGGGGAGTTTATGGAGTTTATTTTTACAAAGTAAAAAAAAAAAAATTTTTGATTCTGTGACACAGCCTTTCTTTGGGAATTGGATAAACCATATTAAGGATGTTGGCTGAATTTTTCTGTTGCTTTTTCCAGTGTAATTAATATAGTCCCTTTACCATCTCTCCGAGAGCCTTTTTTTTTTTTTTTCTTTACAGAGGAAAAAGAGGAATGTACAACTCCCACATAAAGCTGCTTAGGGAGAGAACTGTTCTTTAACAGAGATTCAAGACCACTTCTAACACCAGCTATGGTGATCTACTTTGAAAGGAACTTGCTATTCAATTGGTGACTTAGATTGTATAAAATAGAAGAAATGCTTCATGAGCTGTGTTGAATACTGCTTTTTTGATCTGTGTCTCCCTATTGAATTCATCTAGGACTATAGTCACTAGACAGCTTTGCAGAAGAAAATCATGTCCTCAGTAGCATAATAAGCTAGCCAGACTGTCATAAATGTTTATGTTGCAAGTTATATCTCTTGGGTTGTAGAGGGAGATGGCAGAATTTTGGAGGAGAACCAAATCACAGCCCCAAAATAATGCAAGACAAAAGGGGAAATTCTTCCCCTTTATTTAGCATTTAATTCTCCAGTCAAGCTGTTGGCTCCTAGGTCTGAAGATCCAAGAAATTGTTAAAAACACATAATGACATGTTTTGTTTTGGAAGCCTTTTTCTAATAGAAATCTTTGACCCCTAATTAGGCATCTGCTGTAAGGCATCAGTGACCTTTTGGCTTGTGTGAGCCAGCAGCCATGCTTCTAGAAAGTAGACATCTTGTAATACAGCAGGAATTTACTTACTTACATTTTTCCTGTTGGTCTCCCACTGGGGACCTCCTGAGAGTGTCAGAGGGAATGAGTGTCTGGAGACAGAGAAGACAGCCAGTCACAGTGGGATGCCTTCAGAACCCAGGGTTCCAGTGCAGGCAGCCCCAGGCACCAACTGCTATGAGACGCAGACTCCTATCTGCTCCCTTGAGCTTGGGCCAGACAATCTCAGAGGGCTCCCTTAGCTACTGAAAATGTTGAACTGTTATTTTACCTCTATTTTTTTTACTAGATGGGTGGTAATTTTTAAGGCAATTGATCCAGGTTAGACATTCTTGGAGAGGAGGTGGGCTATCCATTCCCTTGATCCTAGAACTATGACCATGACATGAGCATCAGAATTATTCAGAAAAGTGTGATAGTGGTGAAGCTTCATGAACAGAGCTCCTGTGTATATGATGATTACCTGCTCACCCTAGGACATTTTGAAATGTTTTCTCCTTACCTTCCGTAAAGCACCTTGAGGAGTGTCTTATCAACCCTCTCATTTCCTAGATAAGGAAGCTAAGGCTCAGGGAGGCTAAGTGCCGCCACACGGTTGGAGATCTGGTTGGCACCTGGGCAAGACATTTTGGTGCAGTGTGCATGGATTTACTCAGATCCTTGTTCCACTCCTGGTGCAGGGCCCTTTCCGCAAGACACAGCTGACACTTACTGTGTCATTCATTGCTCACAAAACTGCTTTGTGGCTTCTAACTCACTGGTGTCCTTTATTTCTGGGTTCATTTCATGCAGATTACGTGGCTGTACCAGTCAGAGTGAGTCACATCAAGCCAATATTTATGGTAATTTGTTCATGCGTATGTAGAAATGCATTTTTTTGTATTGAAGTTTTGCTTTTCTTTTGAACATTTTAAGAATTCTAACACTGTGCTTAGTTTCCCCCCCACTGTGCTTTAACTATTTAACTGATGATTAGTTTTGTAGAGGGAGGGGTATGTATGAATGGATTCTTTCACCTAATACTTACTGAGCACGTATTGTGTCCATCCAAATGGCGAGCGGTAGGGCTCCCGTGGTGGAGTGGGGCTCCCGTGGTGAAACCGCTGGATGCTGCTGTCTCTGAGGGTGTTCAGAGTGTAGTTACACTTCATGGAGTTTGTCTTGGTTCCTAGCCAGTGACCTTACTGCTTCACATGGTTTCTCAGAGAATCCAGTTGAGAAGCTATTTGCTTGGTCAGTTTCTGCCTGGGATTATTCCACTGACAAGTTCTTTTCCTAAAAAGTCACCTTTGCTGTCATTGCAACCTGTATCTTTCAGTTTTCCCAAACCTTAATCTTAGCTTCTGTTACCTGACTGAACAAAAGAGATTCATTAGCTAAACTTGTGTGCACTATTGTGATTCACAAAATGAGTGTTCCCTTCTTTGGAAAAACTCTTCCCTGGACTTCTAAATGGGTAGTTGAGATAGAGCATGGTGTCTAGGGAACTAATTGCAGGTTAAAGACCAAATCCGTTGGCCTTGCATAGCAAGCCCATAATTACGTACAACCCATGTTTGCTTGTTTTGCCTCTTGTTCTGAAGCTCCTGTGGAATGTTTCAGAAGCACCAAACCTATGGCAGTGCTTAGAAATGTGCAGTGTTCTCCCTTGATCCAGTGCCTTTGCATGTGCTGATTCCTTTGCCTGAATGTTTCTCCTCTCTTCAGGCTAATTTTCAAGGCAAGTTCAGATACCATCTCTCATGGACGCTTTGTGACACTTACCCTCTTTACTGACCCTCGTTGTGCAGAGCTGAGCTAGGTCGTCAGTGTCTGTCCTCTTAACATCCCTCAGTACAAAGTTCTCATAGGACTTTAGAGACTGTATTGTGATTATTTGTCTACTGGTTCTCTTTCCCAAATAGATGTTTTGTTCCTTGAGGGCAGGGTCTCTATTCTCATCTCTGTATCCCAAGGCCTAGTTTAGTGGACTGCAGATACCAATAGCTAGCGGATACCCAGTAATCCTTGAACAAGCAGATTGGGAATCACCATATGAAACCTACAGTGCTGGTATTGGCAGCTACTGCTCTATGTGGAGAACTTAATTTTTCAAAATAATGTGACTGTATGAATTACACTGAGAAGGATAAAGAGATTGGCAGTCATCCTAATGTAATCCATTAGAAATTCTATGTAAAACCCCCAGAAAATGTTTGTCTCCAAATGAGTTTCAATAAAGTAAACAGCAAGAATTAAGTGCCTTCTTGAAGCAAAGCATTGTGTTAGGTCCCCAGGAATGAAAGATTTAAGAAAAGCCACAAACTAGTAAGGATTTGTTTCATGTGTAAATGACCTGGTTATGAGGCAGAGATTCTGCTAGGCTGTAGATATGCAGGTAAGTCTGGGTAGAAAGGGCATTCCAGACCGAGGGGCTCGCTTTAGCAGGAACCTAGACATCTGACGGTGTGTCAACAAGGGGATGGCTTGGGTGGTGGTGGTGGTGGTGGTAGTGAAATGGAAAATGCGGGAAGATCAGGAACCTTTGGGTGGGGGAGATGGGGATGATATCGGAAGAGCTAAGTGGCAGTTTATTATTTCTGAAAGATGGGAGATAATTAATAGAGCCTGGATAAAGCCAAAAAGGAATCTCTCCTCAGGTTTAATTAAATCAAAGTCTGTATTCAGCAGGGAAGGAGAGCAGTTGCTCAGTACAAAACCACATAAGACATTTGCTTCTCACCCAGCCCGTTTACCCTTGAGGGGACACTTTGACATTCAGAGTCATCACAAGGAAATGAAGCCAGGAAATCTAATCTGAATCCATCAGTTTAGACCTAGAGAGAATTTAGGATGGAGGTCACTGAAGTGCCTGTGAAAATACTGTCCAGAGTGTAAAGAACCCCATGGTCCTTTGGTGCTTTATTACTCACAACTTCTAGTGTTTTTTCTTTGGCAGTTAGCTTTGTGCTATTTACAAAGAATACAATCATTTTATTAATCAGTGGGGATATGAATGGAGAAGCTGTGTTCATGTAGGTGAAAGAATAGCTTATTAAAAACTGTCTGTGATCAATTCTGTTCATCCCCAAGGTATGGTTTCTGCTGTGCCTCTTCCCACTTCCTTTTTTTTTTTTTTTTTTTAAAGAATCAGGGAACATATGTTTAGGGAGTGGTAAGTTAAATTTTGTGCCTCTGAGAGTTAGATCTGGTCGGATGCCTCTCCACCCTGGTTGTAACCTAAGAAGATGGAGTTGTAAGGATAATCTCTAGAAACCTTGGACAGAGCATGAAAGCAAATAGATTTTGAGTGAGAGATGATGAGGTAGAAAAGCAGCTCACTCACAATTGCTTATTAAGCACTCTCTAGGCTTCAGGCACAGTTCTGGGCACTGGAGAAACAGTGAACAAAACCATCTATATCTTGCTTTCATGGAGCTAACATTCTGGTAGAAAGGGGAGGAGCAAACAAACACATTAGCAGAAACAAAGCATGTCAGAGGGTGATATGCACAATGGTGAAAATGAATGTTTATGCTACTATTATCTTCATATTTGGGCTTTCCATTTATTGAACTTATTCATAATATTTAAATTATTTGGCTTCATGCATTGTTTTTAGCTTACTGTTTTTATATTTACTTTCTGACTAGTCTGCATAAACTACAGTCTTGAGGGTCTTTTCCCCTAGGTAAGTACGGCTGTTGAAACAATTGGAGTACTGGGAACAAAATTTATAATCAGGCATTTAGTTCTGGAATTGACTAAAAGTAAGATGGGCATCAGAGTTCATGAATATCTTTCTCAAGGGTAGAATTGTCAGAATTTAGATGAAGAATATAGGATAGAAAGAGACCTGTCTCTCACTTGAGTCTGAAGGGAGCAGATTGGAGTGTTCTTCTGGGGGACTAGGAGCTTGAGCTTAGGGTGCTCTGGCCCCGGGGGGGGGGGGGCAGGGTGGGCAGGGAAATGGTGGACATCACCAGTGAGCACAGCTCATTAGGAAGAGATGAGAGTGAACTAGAAACTGAACATACAAGAAATTTAGCAAGGAATTTCAGTTTGGGAAGGAAGGAAGAAAGATAAAGCGAGTGAGATGCATGTATGTCAGTGAAGAACATTTGTAAAAACAGGTTCTGCCTAATTTACAATGTCTGGGTGAGTCAGTTAATAGAAATGGTATCTTAAAACAAAAAGCAATATTTTTGAATTTTTAAAGATCCTTACCCTATTATGTGTGGTCTTTAATTCAGTATCAGTGTTCTACTCTATTCCAAGCAAGGTTTTGGTCAGTACTTTCTACCTTTAGTCTAAAAGAATTAGGATTTAAAGGAGAGTCTGTCCTGGTGGTGGAGAGGCTGGGCTCTGGGGCAGGCAGTCTGATTCCTGGCTCTGCCACTTTCTCATCTTTGGACCTTGGACAGGTTGCATAGTCTCTTTGTATATCATTGTCCTCAATTGTAAAACTGAGAATAACTAACAATCCCTACTTCGTAGAGTTATTCTGAGTGTTAAATGCCATAGTACATGGAAAGGGCTTAGCACAGTGTCTGCAAGATGATTATGTTGCCCAACAATTGTTAACTCATTATCATTATTTGTCTCTCTGGTGTTAGAATTTGGAGAAATTCTATGAATGTATGTTTGTGTGTACATATTTACCTGCTTAGCAGACTCTCTTCGAATGATCATGATCATACTTATTTCTACATGTTTGGATGAATGATTTTATGATGAAGTTTTTTAGGAAGATCTCAGTTTTTGCTATCAGTCTCTTAAATGCTGATTCAGTTCACTTGAATTGCAAGTCTGTATCACAGTGACCTATGAACAGGGCAATTGAAGGAGTGAATGACCACAGGGGTCCATGGAGGAAGACCTATTAGACATAGTAAGTGACTTTCTGACAGGAAAAGAGAAAAATGAGGTGGGGGGGGGAAGGAGCAAGATAGCAGCAAATAAGATTAAATTCCTTTGACTGGGACAGAGGGATTAGGGATGGTTCCTGCTTAGTGGTGTGTGTTCTAAGCAGGCTATGCTACAGTTTTGTTTGCAATTCCCAGGAGAGAATAAGCAAGGAGATGGGATTGGTGTAGACTGGGGCAGAATGGTTAGGGAAGAGTTATGTGGCAGTTAGTTTGTAGGGAAGATTTCTA
Organism: Ursus americanus; assembly: GCF_024610735.1. NCBI lineage: Eukaryota > Metazoa > Chordata > Mammalia > Carnivora > Ursidae > Ursus > Ursus americanus. Next base: position 20,196,031 of record NC_142143.1, on the reverse strand, counting down.
AAAGCAGAATGCCTGGATCACAAGGTATGTGGGTTTAAAATTTTGATAGCTCTTACCAAATTGCTAGTGACAGAAGTGTGCCAGTTTATACTCCCAGCAGCACTGAATGAAAATGCCTGTTCCCTTATTCCTAAACCCACCAGCAAACATTTTGATCTTTGCGAATCTGCTAGGCGAAAAGTAGTATCTCATAGTTTAGTTTGAGCATGTTTTCATGTGTTTACCTATATTTTCCTCTTCTGTGAACAGTCTGTTAATGGTTTTTGCGAGTTCACTTTTATTTCAGTTTTGGTCTTCCTGATTTTTTAAGAGCTCTTCATGTATTAAAGAAATTAACATTTCCTTATGATTTCCCACCTACTTTGTCATTTGTTTTGACATTGTTTGTGGTATTTTGGAGATAAATTCTTAAGTTTTATATAATGAAAGTTGTCATGTTACTTCTGTTGTTTCTGGATTTTATAATAATGAAAATGCCTAACTCACTTTGGGATCCTAAAACAAATTCAACAGTGTCTTTTTGTATTTTAATGATTTTATTCTAATTCACACATTTTTAGTAATGAAATAGAAATTCAATTTTATTTCTTCCCAAGAACCACCTAGTTGCCCCCAAACATTTTTTGAACTCTGTATCTTTTCCTTACCTGTGATAGGTTAATTCTTGAGAAAGTTGATGTTTACTTAGACCATGGTAGAGGTGGCATGACAGGGTGGCATCATCTATTAAATCCCCTTCAACAGTTTGAACTGTTTGGGGAGTTTGCTCTGTTTTGTTAACTTAGTTTGTTGGCTAGCTCTACACTGTTAATTTCTCTAGTTTTTTTGTTTTCTCTAGTTTGTTTTAATACCTGATGTGGCTAGTCTCCTCTTATTATTCTTTGTTCCAGGAGTTTCCTGGATCTTCTTACATGCTTGTTTTTCTATAAAAACTTTAGAAGTTGTCTGGTACTGGAAAAAAATCATGTTTTTGGGGAAGGGTCAAATTTATAGATTAATTTATTAAGAATTTATGAAATTGAATCAACTTGTGCCCAGAGTATATGTTCCCACTTATTCAAATCCTTTATGGATCTAAGTAGTGTTTTTACAGTATTCTTCATATATCTCGATAGTAGTTTTTTTTTTTTTTAAGATTTTATTTATTTATTTGACAGAGATAGAGACAGCCAGCGAGAGGGAAAACAAGCAGGGGAGTGGGACAGGAAGAAGCAGGCTCATAGCAGAGGAGCCTGATGTGGGGCTCGATCCCATAACGCCGGGATCACGCCCTGAGCCGAAGGCAGACGCTTAACGACTGCGCCACCCAGGCGCCCCTTGATAGTAGTTTTTTATTTAAGTAATTTGCTATACTTTCATGATAGGTTCTTGTCTAGTCTTCATATGTTTCCAGAGGTTTTGAGGGATGAGAAAGGAATGGGATTGTTCTTTAGGCACCAAAGAATAAATAAATAACCTGGGGGAAAAATACTGATAATTTGCATAGATGGATGTGATTGACTCATTTTTCTTTTATCCCTTTTTTATTTATTTTTATTTTTTTATTTTTTTAAAGATTTTATTTATTTATTTGACAGAGATAGAGACAGCCAGCGAGAGAGAGGGAACACAAGCAGGGGGAGTGGGAGAGGAAGAAGCAGGCTCATAGCGGAGGAGCCTGATGTGGGGCTCGATCCCGGAACGCCGGGATCACGCCCTGAGCCGAAGGCAGGCGCTTAACCGCTGTGCCACCCAGGCGCCCCGTTTTATCCCTTTTTTTAAAACCCCATCTTTTGAATTGTTGATCTAACTATAAATACATATTTGCCTTGAATCTGTAATTGAATTTAATACATGTTTTTCTCATTCCCAGATTGAGAACACTAATGGCTCAGATCCTTTTGTACAGTGTTCTGTAACATTGTCTTGTATGAATTTATTTGCCTATTAATAAACTAATTCAGGAGGCATTTAACAAGTACTTACTATAGGTCAAACATTAGGAATATGCTAATAAGATGTTCCTTTCATCAGAGGGTTTGCTGTTCACTAGGACACTGGCCTGAAAACAAATTATAATGTACTTTCTTGAAATTATATGAAGGGTGGAATTGAATCTTGGAGTAGGAGTACTTCAGGCCATCCTGAGACAATCAGGGAAGGCTTCACTGAGGAGGTGGCATCTGAACTGGGACCATTTAAATGAGTTGCTGCCAGGTGGGCAGAGCAGGGGAGGCTGCACCAGACAGAAACTAGCAAGTACAAAGTCACTGGGACATGAGTCAGTTACAAGTAATTTGGTCTCTGAGACTATGGAAGGAGATGATGCTTAGCTAATGGGCAAGTGCTGCATCTCAAAAGACTTTATATAACATGGAGAGGAAGTTTTCCTATATACCGTAGGCGCTGGAGAAGATTTTTGAGCAGAAAAGACAAGGTCAGATTGTAGATTACATCAGTTTGGTAGCTATATGGAAGATAAATGAGAAGAGCAAGGGTATACAATCAGGAATACTAGTGTGGAGGTATCAACTCTAAGCCCAGTGGGGGACTATTTTTCTCTTAAACTAGGGCTGTGGCATTAAGAATGACAGGGATCCTATGTAAGACTCATTCATTCAACAATTATTTATTAAATTCACCAATAGGCCTAGGCTTTATACTAGGCTTCTAGGATGCAGCAATGTATAAGATACGCTTTCTGCTTCCAGTGAGATCATGTTCGAGTGGGAGGAGACCAACAAAGAAGCTGATAAATAAGCTGATATGACAGGCACTGGTCAATTGAATGAAGCAGATGAAGGAGAAAGGGAGGTTGGTGTGGATCATGCTCATCAGGACACGCCTTTCAGCAGAGTGATAGTTGAATAGAGACCCGAGCGGGAGTAGGGGAGGGTATAAGCCAGAGTATATATGGGAAGGGGTATCCAAGCAGAGCGAATGGCTGATGCAAAGGCCCTGAGAATAGACTTTGCTTGGCACGATTTAAGAATAGCAAGGAGGCCAGGAGGGCTGGAGCAGAGTGACAAAGCAGGAGCTGGGAGCCAGAGGTCATGGTAGGTATCCATGAGATGTTAGAGTGAGATGGGAAGTCAGGGCAGTGTTTTGAGTACAGGCGTGTAATGATTTGTCTGGTATCCTTGAAAGCATCTTGTCTGTTGCTGCATGGAGAACAGATCATAGGGAGTCATGGTGTAGATAGATCAGTTAGGAGGCTAGTCTAGAAATCTGAGGTGATGATGGACCAGGGTGGTGACATTGGATGTGGTTGAGGGGTGGCAGGATTATGGATCTGTTTCCAAATTGGAGCTGAAAAGATGCAGGAGGAAGGAGGAAGATGGTGGAGGAGTAGGGGGTCCCTGTTTCAGCTGGTCCCCTGAATTTAGCTGGGTATCTACCTAACCATTCTGAACACCCATGAAATCAGCTGAGATGTAAGAATATACATCTGGATCTCTCCAAGCAGAAAAACACCACCTGTCCCGAGGTATGAAGGGTGGAGCCATCATTATGCGGGCAGATATTGGAAGATAAACAGAAGGGGGAGGGAGCTGCCATAAGCCGGCACTGGGAAGGTGAAATAACACCTGAGCACAAAAGTGTCCCACGCTGGGGACCGGTCACAGACTTGCAGACTGGTTAGCAGAGGGGAAGGGACTTTAGTCTAGCCCCCTGACAGGATGCAGGAGCTGCAGGTGTATGTGCACGAACTGTGGGTGGCTCATGGGTTTAGAAACACAAAAGGCAGAGACGAGCCCGACCCTGGAATTGACCTCTGGGAGGATTGCTGTGGGATGCACAACTGGGGACGCTGTAGTTTTTTAGCAGCACAGACAGAAAGGGAAACTATGTGTCCTGGAGACCTCAATGAAGAGCAGACGGTGATTTCTCTGTTCCGAGATAGAGGTTTGGATGCAGTCACTTCTGCTTTGACTTTCAGAAGACGCAGAAAGCCGCCAGGGAAAGCCACCAGAGAACAAAAGCTCCAAAAGACTGGTTTTCACTGAGGCTCCCCTCCCCAGTAGGGGGCAGAGCAACTCTGTTCATCCAGGGTTGCCTGAGTAACAGCACAGCAGACCCCTCCCCCAGAAGACAGGCTGGAAGAACAAGAGGACGACAACCCTAGGGTCCCTGTAAAACAGGTGCATCTTGCTTGGGTTGTGGTTAATACTTTGGACTCTGTACATTCCCTCAACCCCCCCCCCCAACAGAATGACTAAGAGGAGGAACCTCTAACAAAGAAAAGAATCAGAGACTATGGCCTCTGCCACAGACCTAATGGATATGGATATAAGCAAGATATCAGAGATAGACTTCAGAGTAACAATTATGAAGTTGATATCTAGGCTTGAGAAAAATATTAGTAACAATATAGACTCTCTAAGGGCAGAAATGAGATCTAATCAGGCTGCAATTAAAAATGCTATGAATGAAATGCAGTCTAAACTGGATACTCTGACTGCCAGGGTAAATGAGGCAGAAGAACAAATGAGTGAGCTAGAAGATAAGATGATAGAAAAGAAGGAAACTGTGGAGGCCTAGGAAAAACAGCTTAAAGCCCAAATGATCAGACTGAGAGATTAATGATGCCATGAAACATTCTAATGTCAGAATTATTGGGATCCCTGAGGGGGTGGGGAGAGAGAGGTCTAGAAGATGATATATTTGAGCAAATCATAGCTGAGGACTTCCCTAATCTGGGGAAGGAAACAAGCGTTTGTGTCCAAGAAACAGAGAGGACCGCTCCCAAGATCAATGAGAACAGACCGTCACCTGGACATATAATAGTACAACTCGCAAATCTTAGATCCAAGGAAATCATCCTGAGAGCAGCTAGGGGGAAAATGTTTCTTACATACAGAGGGAGGAACGGCAGAATAACATCAGACCTGTCCACAGAGACTTGGCAAGCCGGAAAGGGCTGGCAAGACATCTTCAGGGTACTGAATGAGAAGAACATGCAGACAAGGATACTTTATCCAGCAAGACTGTCATTCAGAATGGATGGAAAGACAAGAAGCTTCCAAGACCAGAAGAAACTGAAAGAACATGTGACCACCAAGCCAGCCCTGCAAAAATATTAAGGGGGATTCTATAAAAGAAGAAAGACCCCAAGAGTAATATAGACCAGAAATTTACAATCTGTAGAAACAAGGACTTCACAGGCAACATGATGACACTAAAATCATATCTTTATAATCACTCTCAACGTGAATGGCCTAAATGCTCACATGAAATGGTACGGGGTTGCAGATTGGATAAAAAGACATGACCCATCCATATGCTCTCTATAAGTGACTCATTTTGAACCTTAAAGATACATCCAGACTGAACATGAAGGGATGGAGAACCATTTTTCATGCCAACAGACCTCAAAAGAAAGCTGGGGTAACAATTCTCATATCAGACAAATTAGATTTTAAGCTAAAGACTGTAGTAAGAGATGCAGAGGGACACTATATCATTCTTAAAGGGTCTATCCAACAAGAAGAGCTAACAGTTGTAAATATCTATCCCCCCAACATGGGAGCAGCCAGCCAACTACATAAGCCAACTGTTAACCAAAATAAACGTATTGATAATACTTTAATAGTTGGAGACCTCAACACTCCAGTCTCAGCAATACACAGATCATCTAAGCAGAAGATCAACAAAGAAACAAGAGGTTTGAATGACACACTGGACCAGATGGACCTCATAGATATATATAGAACATTCCACCCTAAAACAACAGAATACTCATTCTTCTCAAACGCACATGGAAATTTCTGCAGAATAGACCACATACTGGGTCACAAATCAGGTCTCAACTGATACCAAAAGATTGAGATTATTCCCTGCATATTTTCAGACCACAGTGCTTTGAAACTGGAACTCAATCACAAGAAAAAATTTGGAAGAAACTCAAACAATTGGAAACTAAGGACCATCCTGCCCAAAGAATGTTTGGGTAAACCAGGAAATTAAAGAAGAACTGAAGAAATTTATGGAAACCAATGAGAACGAAAACACATTGGTCCAAAACTTATGGGATACTGCAGAGGTGGTCCTAAGGGGAAAATACATAGCCATCCAAGCCTCACTCAAAAGAATAGAAAAATCTAAAATGCAGTCCTTCTATTCTCACCTTAAGAAGCTGGAGATGGAACAGAAGAACAGGCCTAATCCACGCACAGAAAGACAATTAAGATTAGAGCAGAGATCAATGAATTAGAAACCAGAAGCACAGTAGAGCAGATAAAAAAAACTTGTGTGGAACCAGAAAAGACCCCAAATCACCAAGGAAATGTTGATAAAGAAAAAGCTGGGGGCATCACGTTGCCTGATTTCAAGCTATATTACAAAGCTGTGATCACCAAGACAGTATGGTACTGGCACAAAACCAGACACATAGATCAGTGGAACAGAATAGAGAGCCCAGATATGGACCCTCAACTCTGTGGTCAACTAATCTTTGACAAATCAAGAAAAAATATCCAATGGAAAAAAGAGTCTCTTCAATAAATGGTGCTGGGAAAATTGGACAGCATATACAGAAGAATGAAACTCGACCATTCTCTTATACTGTATGCAAAGGTAAACTCTAAATGGATGAAAGACCTCATTGTGAGACAGGAATCCATCAAAATCCTAGAAGAGAACATAGGCAATAACCTCTTCAACATTGGCCACAGCAACTTCTTTCAAGACACGTCTCCAAAGGCAAGGGAAACAAAAGCAAAAATGAGCTTCTGGGACTTCATCAAGATAAGAAGCTTCTGCACAGCAAAGTAAACAGTCAACAAAACAAAGAGGCAACCCATGGAATGGGAGAAGATATTTGCAAATGCCATTACAGATAAAGAGCTGGTATCTAAGATCTATAAAGAATTTCTCAAACTCAACACCCCCCAAAAAAATACTCAAGTCTAAAACTGGGCAGAAGACATGAACAGACACTTCTCCAAAGAAGACATACAAATGGCTAACAGACACATGAAAACATGTTCAACATCATTAGCCATCAGGGAAATTCAAATCAAAACTACATTGAGATACCACCTTACCCCAGTTAGAATGGCAAAAATTAACAAGGTAGGAAACAACAAATGTTGGAGAGGATGTGGAGAAAGGGGAACCCTCTTACACTGTTGGTAGGAGTGCAAGTTGGTACAGCCACTTTGGAAAACAGTACGGAGTTTCCTCAAAAGGTTAAAAATAGCGTTACCCTATGACCCAGCAATTGCACTACTGGGTATTTACCCCCAAAATACAGATGTAGTGAAAAGAAGGGGCACCTGTACCCCAATGTTTATAGCACTAATGCCCATAATAGCCAAACTGTGGAAGGAGCTGAGATGCCCTTCAACAGAAGAATGGATAAAGATGTGGTCCGTATATACAATGGAGGGGCGCCTGGGTGGCTCAGTCGTTAAGCATCTGCTTTTGGCTCAGGGCGTAATCCTGGAGTCCTGGGATCAAGCCCCACATCAGTCTCCTCTGCTGGGAGCCTGCTTCTTCCTCTCCCACTCCCCTGCCTGTGTTCCCTCTCTTGCTGGCTGTCTCTGTCAAATAAATAAAATAGTAAAAAAAAAAAAAAAAAAAGCATATATATATATATATACACACACACACATTATATATATATATACACACATATATATACATATATATACACATATATACATATATACGTATATATATGTATATATATATGTTCGATCCATAAACAACCTTCATGAATGTATTTATATATAAATGTATATATTCCATTATATATATATAATTAATCCTTTCTGATGGCTGAGTATAATTCCATTATATATATATAATTCATCCTTTCTGATGGCTGAGTAATATTCCATTATATATATATATATATATATATAATGGAATATTACTCAGCCATCAGAAAGGATGAATACCCACCATTTGCATCGACATGGATGGGATTATGTTAAGGGAGTAAGTCAAGCAGAGAAAGACAATTATATGGTTTCACTCATATGTGGAACATAAGGAATAGCATGGAGGACATTAAGAGAAGGAAGGGAAAACTGAAGGGGGGGAGGAATCAGAGGGGAAGACTAACCATGAGAGACTATCGACTTGGGAAACAAACTGAGGGTTTCCGAGGGGAGGGGTGGGGGGATGGGTTAGCCCAGTGTGTATTAAGGAGGGCATGTAGTGCAATGAGCACTGGGTGTAATATGCAAGTAATGAATCATGGAACACTACATCAAAAACTAATGAAGTACTGTATGGTGACTAACATAACATAATAAAAAAAATAAAACAATAAAACCTTCTGAGCTTTTTACAAACTTAAAAAAAATAAAAGGATGCAGGAAGATATGCCTAGGAAGTGAAATGGGCAAGTACGGAGAAGATAACTTCTGCTAAGGAAATTTGCAATATTTTCAAGGGAGACGAGGAAGGAATAGCTGGGGTGGGCCACTGTAGCAAGAGCAGTCAACACAGCAGTATGGTGAGTGGGCCATGGTGAACCCTTGCAGGATTCTTCCATGCATCTGTATACTTGTAAGCCACACTGGAATGTGTGAAATGATTCAAAAGAGAATCCCTAGGGTTTCCTTAATCTAAAAGGCTATGTTAAATAGGGTTAATTGAAAGTATATGTGTCTACTTTTCTGGGCAATAAAATTGATAAAGAGACTACACTTAAATTTAACTTTAAGCAATTTCACAGCCCAAGAATTTTCAGCAAGCAGTTATCAGGGCTCTGATAATGTAAGAAGTTGGCAGCCCATTTGCATTGACATGGGTCAGAGGAACAATGTGGGAAACATATAAAAAGACCCACAGATCATGGATGTTAGGAGTGTGGGGGAAAATGAACTAAGTATGGCTGAACATTTTAAATTGCCTAACATTTTATTCAAGTGCTTTTAGCTAAGAGTTCTTTCTAAAGCCTGGGTACTTTTCTTTATTAGCAGAAAGGTTATAAAATGTTCCAGAGCTGAGTCAAGGCTAGTTCTCTTATCTTTGAGTATGCAGTGCTGCCTGTTTTAAATAGTATATTTCTGTAAATCACGTGGTATGTTCTGTTACAAAACAGAAAATACATTCATGAAGGTTGTTTATGGATCGAACCTGGGTATCCCTTTCATCAGACCTTGCCTTTTGAAGGATTTTAGGCTGTTCATAAGAATCCAGATTTCCCTTGCAAAATTGAGGATGAAAACCATGCCCAAAGCTGTTCCAGTCACTGTGGACAGGGTAAATTTCCACAGTATAAGACAAGTGAGAGATCAAAGCTGTATAGGAATAAAGACTGTTCTCTTGGCCATAACTGATCAAGGGATATAGTTTGACACATATTTTTCTCCAGTTGACTGTATATACAGTCAACCATGCACAATCCTCATTGAATTGGGTGGATTCACTCTTTCTTAAATTCATCTGTGTTGTCATCATAAGTCACAAAATTAAAGAACTCTATAGTTACAGCCAGAGTGATGGATAAAAAGGAGTCTGTTAAATCATGGCAGTCAATGTAAAATCTTTCTCCTGTTATTTGGCTTCTGTTTTTATAACTTCTTATAGACTTAGATAGACTTATGTCATTGTGTTAAAGATGTGTGTGTGTGTGTGTGTGTGTGCGCTTGCATATATACGTACATGCGGACACATACACATATGTAATTCCTCTTTTCTCCTCCCCAGACAGTAGTCTCTGAAATGATGAACCATTCTTATTTTTCTTTTAATTTCTTTACATCTAGTTTAGTATCTGACACAAAGTAGGATCTCAAAAAATGATTGTTAATCAAAACAGAGAAACTTTTTTATTCTGTTGATTAACCACTGCTGTACCCTGCTTAGTTTTGAAATTCTTTTAGGGACCCTAATGATTGTACCCTGTGTTCCTGGTATCTTGGTTTTATGTGACAGTCTATGGCATATTCATGACTCCAAACAGGAAAAAAACAAACAAACAAACAAAAAAACCCAAAAAACCCCGGCCTTTTAAAGAGAAGTTCTGTACATGAATGTAGAAGGATGTGGAAGGAGCACGAGATTATAGGACAAAACTCCAGTCCATATGTACATATATAGGTGTTATAGGTCTATTGTCTCCTATTAGAAGGATTTTAGGCTGCTGATAAGAATAGAGGATACTTGACATAGTAAAAGTTCAAAAGCAAGGAAGAAAGGGTGGGAACAAAATGGAACCAGGTATACAATTAAATTGCATGTCAGAATGACCTAAGTGTAGGATACAGAGGCCACAACTTTGGCTCTAAGCTTTCAGTCAGCCAGCAGGAAGAGGAAGCTCTTGTAGGAGTAAAGAGAAGCCAGTTGCTCAGGATGATTATAACTATTCTTGGCACCAACATCAGACAAGGATTTCTCCCAAGAGTCCCCATAAAGAGTACACTGTGTTTTGTTTTGAAAATCATCAAGTCTTGTAAGGCTGGTTCTTGTAAAACACATTTGTTTTAATAGCATTGCTTCAAAGCAAATTTTGTTAAAGCAACTGCAAGGTTCTGATCAGGTATTCCATTCTCTGATGATGTGGTTTGGCCCAGAGATGTGAAGAGTAGGTGGACTACTTGTCCTTCAGTCTTCCCTGTGTATTGTTTTTCTCAGCTGAGGTTTTGAGAATTATTCATTGATATTGAACTTAAAGGAGCTATTACTCTCTCCTACATAGGCCTAGAGTGCAACAATTTTGTGTGGCCAATTACAGAGAGACACAGTGCCATAGGAGAGTGTCAAATTAAAGCTGGGGTTAGCATCCTTTAGAGTGAGCCAGTTTGCTAACAAAGACATTTGCCTGAATAGAAAGCTGCCCTCCTTATTTCCAGGGGTTGCATGGGGGAAACTAAGCAGCTAGGCCAGTATTATATATAGAAAGTTCTTTACTGGGGCACCTGGGTGGCTCAATTGTTTAAGTGTCTGCCTTCGCCTCAGGTCATGATCCCAGGGTCCTGAGATCACGTCCTGCATGGGGCTCCCTGCTTTGTGGAGGAGTCTCCTTCTCCCTCTGCCCCTCCCCTTACTCAAGTGCTCTCTCTCTCAAATAAATAAAATCTTAAAAAGTTCTTTAGTACTAGCACAAATGGGTGGTCTACTCCAGTGACTTTAAACAAGTATTCTTGGTGGTGTACCTAAACACTCAGGAAAGTATGGAAGGTTCCAAGGGCATCAGTTTCCAAAATCTGGACCGTGTGCTCAGTCTCGTTTCTCCCCACCCTTTCACAGTTACTCTTTCCCCATTTTAGCAAAGAAAGGCATCTCTCTCATCTGTCCTAAATCTTGCTGTGATGTGTTGTGCTGGGCGTAGAATCCACCTGGGCACTGAACACAGCAGTAATTTGAAATATTTTCTTACAAAGTAGTATGGTAGTGTGAGCAATAAAAGACTTACTAACACAAACATATGCTATCTTGGGATAAACTTCTGCAGGGAGGTAGACTGAATCTAAGAGTTAAAGAAGAAAAACTCACTATATAAATTTTCCAACTGGAAAGGAGGAACTTGAATTTGGTTATTTTTAAAGTGGATGATGGTGCTTATATTAGGGTTCTCTAGAGAAACAGAACTTAACACACACACACACACACACACACACCCCTGGTTGTGGAGGGGGCAGAGAGAAAAAGGATGAGTGAAAAAGAGATTAAGAGATTATAAGGAATTAACTCCTGTGATTATGGAAGTGAAGTCCCAAGTTCTGCCCTTGGCAAGGTGGAGACCCAAGAAGAACCAATGTTTCAGTTCTGGTTCAAGGGCAGGAAGAGACCAATGTCCCAACAGAGGGCAGGCACGAAGGAGTTCCCTCTTAGCCTTTTTGTTCTATTCAGGTCTTCGACTATATGTATCAGCTTTAGGGAGGACAAACTGCTTTTCTCATTCAAATGTTAAACTCATCCAGAGACATCTGTTCCAGAGTAATGTTGGACCAAAAGTCTGGATACCTTGTGGCCCAGTAAAGTCAAAATGTAAAATTAGCCATCATGGTGGGAAATAGAGAAGTTATGAATTAAAATTTTACTGTTTACATATGCCAGAAATTATATTCTTCGTAATTCTATATAAGTTTATGACGAGGTCAACTTTAAACTTCCTGGGGGGAATCAAAACTTTGGAAGGGGATACATAGGTTTTTGTCTTTTGTTTTTAATTTTTAGGACTTACATGAACAAAAGTGTTTGGAGACACAAATTACTGCCTATCGTATGACCAAAGTAATTGCTAGCTTGATAACATGCTTTACCCAAAACAAAATCTCAAAGGTAGGTCAAAGTTTAGTCCCTTCTTTAGGTGAAGAGCATAGGTTCAAAATGTCATTACAACAATTTTCACTACTTTCACCACCACCGCCTTGGTCAAAGTCACAGTCCTCTCATGACTGGATCATCACAGCAGCCTCCCTGCTTTGACCTTGACTGTTACCCTGTGTTCTTAGCACAGATGCCCAGAGTTACCTGGTTAAAACAGAGGTCGTGTCATTTCCGTCCTCTGCTCAAAATCCTATTTTGATCTTCCCCGGACCTAAATGATTTCCTCACTCTATCATATCCTATTTTCCCCCATACTCAGCTGGCTCACTGTGCTCCAGCCACAGTGGCCTCCTTGCTGGTCCTGCAGCACGTCACCCAGCACTCTACAGTCTCAAACCTTTGCATTGTTATTCCTTGTGCCTGGGAACACTCTTCTCTGTCGTCTTAGCCAACCCCTCCCCTTAAGTCTTTGCTCAAAATCTCTGTGAAGTCTTGCTCAACTACCCTATGTGGGACTGCACCCCCTCCCACCGCTTCAGATTCTCTGCTTTGCAGCTTAATTTTTCTTCCCATCTTCTAACACACTATATAATCTACTCACTTGCTTTGATATTTGTTTTCATTGCCCAGAGAGCAATGATTTTGTCTGTCTTGTTCACTGGTCTTCCCCAGTGCTTGGAATAGTGCAAGCAGGCACATGGCAGCCAGATAGTAAGTACACAGTAAGTATTTATTCAGTGAGTAGGCCTACATTTTGTGTAGTTTTCATAGATCAAGTTCAGTATTTTATCTACATTTTAACAAGATAGGTAGTAAAAAAAAAATAGTATAGAACCTTGAAAAGACACAATTATTGTTTAATGTTTTACTAAATTTGAGTTGCAAATCTTTATTTACCCTTGTCTTCCCTGTTCCTTGATATTAGTTTTAACTTAAATTTTTTTGTGCATTTATCTTGTTTGAATTTTTCATTGAAAAATGTTTATTTTGAAACCTTGAATACCTGTATTTCTTAAACAATCTAGTCCATTTTAGAGTGAGTTGAGGTGAACAGAACAATGCACAGCTGGGGTTTCTGGATGACTGCAAGGCCAGAGGAAGGGCTCTTGCTCAGGGGTGCTCAGGTGTTTCTCCAACTCTCCCCCACTTTCTTACCTTGGGAATGTGGCCTTGCACATGCGCAGCTGGCTTCAAGAACCAGAAGATGTTTGTAGCACCACTTAAAAAGGAAAAGCAATGTTGTTAGCATAAGTTCTTTCGGAGTAAAGCCTGAGAAGGAAAGGGCGGAAATCTGGTGAGATTTAGGTTCCTCTCTCAGTTCTGGCAGTACTCTGCCCCCATGGAGAGGAAGGGTCATAGGTGACACCAACAAGCCCCATAGGGAATCAAAGAAGAAGGGAAACTCTATGCGAAGATCTGCTCCCCCTACGTGCTATAGGTACCTTTTTTTTTTTTTTCCTGTTAAATTCTCTATGCTTGCTAAGAAAATTAGGAATGTATAGCCTAGGGGTGTGTCTGTGTGTGTTGCTGGTGGTGATGGGGTTGTCGGGAATGTTGATGTTGATGGTATTGGAATTGTTGGTAGTGGTGTCGATGACTGTTTTGATGGGGCCGTGGTGGTGAAGGAGGAGAAGGTGCTGGTGGTATGCAGAGATTTTTCTACCAATCCATAATAAGACCTGTTGTGCCATATGAACTAAATACAATTATTTTCATTTTTATATACTCATACATACATATGTAAATTATTTTGGAATAGCTCTAAACTAGTCATTGTTCTTACTAAGAAAGAGACTATATTAATGTCTTTCAAGAAATCCTAAGATTTCTAGGAACTTCTTTGAGTCAGATAAGGCCACTTTCCTATTTGTGGTCCTTTGGACTCTAGCCTTTAACAAGTTGAGTTGTTTGTCTGATGGTTGTTCGTGCACACGTGTTCTCTCTTACTCATATGGATTCCCTGTCAGGGTAAGATATTTTCAGCCTAGTGTTGTATTACCATCCTAAATCCTTCAAAGCAAAGGCAAATCTTTTGTTTCCCCATTAAGCTGTTGCAGTGTTAGCATCTTGATGCTACAATGCATTTTTCAGCATGCTTCACACACTCTGTCCCACTGTGTCTTTACAATAGTTACGAGAGGTAGGCAAGGATTGTTATTATCTTTATATGTTATTCGGGGGTTCATTTTATAGATAATAAAAACTGAGATTCAGATAAAATGAATTACTCAGGTCAGCAAATCCCAAACAGAATCCGGACAAAGTCCAGCATCCTGTAAATCTTGATCCTTTTGTCAGCCTGTTTTTCCTTTTCTGAACCCCGGTACTCCTCCCCCCCCTCCCCCCGACAGCAGATGGGGAGCATCCTCCCTCTCAGTATTAGCGCCTTGCCTGGATCAGCAAATCCTTGCTCTAGATCAGTTCTCCAGTTTTTGTACCAATACAGAATGTCAGGTCAGCCCCTAGCTATAATTTTCCTTTTTGTTCCTATTAGTACTTGGCTGTATACTTGACTATAATTCTGACAGATTGGATTGTGCTAATTCTTCTACCAAATAGAAATATCTTTAGTTCTAGAAAACTATAATATTTACCAGGATTTTTTTTTGTGGCAGCTTATATAATAATATAGAAAGACATCCTTAAAAACTAACTTTTTTGAGATATATTGTACATAGCATATAATTCATCCACTTCAAGTATGGTTGACCTTGGGTCCTATTAGTACTTGGTTGTATACTTGAATATAATTCTAACAGTTTGGATTGTGTCTATGCCAGTTCTCCTACCAAATAGAAATATCTTTAATAGATAACTTGAACATTTAGCATATAGTATATTCAATATTTAGCAAAACCCATGGTATTTCACTTACTATACTGCCATTTACTTATTTGGATTAAATTTGTTACAAGTTTTTATAAGCTTGTTTTCATATACTTTGAAAGTGGAAATAAAATGAGTATAAATAGTAATCCATTTTGTCTAGACTACAATTTAGACTTACTAATTTTAAAAACTATTTTAGGCATTATTGTTAGTAAGATTTTAGCAGATAACATTACATATATGAGTGTGTGTGTGAATTTGAGTGTCTATTTTTTGCCAACCAAGAGAAGAGTCTTTTGAGGACAAGAGTATTTATGACCATAAAACTAAACAATTGAAAAATTTGGCACATTTAAATATTGCAATAAATAAGCAAGAATTCTTAACTCTTTATGTAATTTGTGTATAGAAATGCATTTTGCACATTGGCAGATGGGATCCATGAATGTTAAGAGGAAAGTTTGGTAAGATTTAGAAGAGAATGAAGTTAATTTTTAAAATATGTTTAATTCAGTGTTCTTTAAT
Source organism: Ursus americanus (assembly GCF_024610735.1). NCBI lineage: Eukaryota > Metazoa > Chordata > Mammalia > Carnivora > Ursidae > Ursus > Ursus americanus. Next base: position 20,180,467 of record NC_142143.1, on the reverse strand, counting down.
TATCTTCCCAAAGCATTTTAAATACGTAACTGTCCTAGCACTACCCACATGGCATAATATTTTTTTAATTTAAAATATTTACTGAGCATCTACTGTATGCCAGGCAAACTGCTCAACAGTGGGCATACAATACTGAATAATATGGTATAATCTCTGTCCTTAAAGAACCTAGAGTTCGGTGTGATAGACATATGAAATAAACACGTGACTACGTATATAATAAATTATGGTCATTACTATGAATAGTAAGAAGCAAATTACATGAGCAAGAATAACTGGGGAATCATGATTTGTGGTAGTAGGGAAGACCTCTCTGATAAAATGGTATTTATGTGAAGATCTGAAAGATGAGGCGGCATTACTCAGTTTAGAGTAGGTTAAGAGTAGCTCAGATGGAGGGAATAGCATCTGCAAAAGCCCCGTGTTGGGAAGGGATATAAACTGTTTGAGGAGACAAGAAGTAGGTATGGGTAGCTCAGTTAGCAGGTTATGGGAGTAATTCAGTCAAGAAATGAGGGTAGTCTAGAGACTAGACCAGACTAGGTTAGTGGCCAAAAAGTTAGACGTGAATGGATTTTTAAGAAATACATAGATGGTAGAATCACCATGACTTGGGGATGAATTTGGTATAAAGGGAGAAGGAGGTATTGACAAAGCTATTGATAAAAATAGGTGAATTGGAATCTATCAGATTAAACTGTTATTGTTATACTTTATCTTCTATGAACATTGCAAGACAGTTTATATGTGTATGACGGTGCACTTTCTAACAATACTACTTACTTTTTCTAAACTTTTCAGTTGTAAGCTTCTTAGAATTGAGGATTTTCTTGGTATGTCTTTCAGAGTTCTTAGCCCTTGAAACTCAGTTTTTGAGTCAATTTCTTTATGTAGAGAAAAGAATGCTTAATTTTAGTGAAAAAAATCTTAGATCTTTTTTTGGTGGGGGGATGACTTAGGAGGGTTTTCTTGAAGGCAGAGATACGAAATGTAAATTCTTTACAATTTGCCTTTGAGTTGTTATTTTGTAGGGATCTGGGAAAATACAAAATTCAATCAGTGGGCATGATGGGGCATTTATATAGTTCCATAAGTGTATGCCATAGAGACCTTTCAAAAGATAAAAAGATAAAAATTACTTCATTATCTGACTCTGGGGTATAGTTGTAGAACATGCCCTCTTGGTAAGATCCAAACAGGAAGATACACAGTTTATATTCCATTAGTAATTGTTGTATCTGAGTAACTTAACTAGTTCCCAACAGATAGGACCAAGGGTAATAATCCCTGTTCAGAGTCTGGTTGAGGTCTTTTTGGATTGGGTATGACTTGAGATTTTTGAAAACAAAATACTTGAGAAGAATCAAAGCAATATTGTAATGATGCTGAAAACAGGTTTACTGAACAGCTCACTTAGCCATGTATCTAACAAATTATAATATATGTGAAATGAAGGTTTTACTCTAATCACTACATCTCCTTACTAAAGTGATGGATAAACTTGATAGCCATGAATGATGGAAGGAAACACTGTTGTCCAATTGTTGGGTTCCATATTTTTATCTGCTGACATGACCATTGACTTTAATACTGCAGACTTTCTTTCCTTTTTTTTAAAAAACATTTTTAAGAGCAGTTTTAAGCTCACAACAAAATTGAGCAGAAAGTATAGAGAGTTATCATATAGCCCCAACCCCAAATTATCCAAATTATTTTCTAGCTTCTCCTTTATAGAAGATTCTGCCATAACTAAAGACTCAGAACATAGGACTATGCTTCATAGGCAAAAATAAAATTTTTACTCTACAGCCATGTGTAGGTTTTAAATATACTTAATATAAATATAATTCATGTGTGTTAAAAACTAATCCTGTTTTTAAATGAGGAAATGTATGCTTTGGAACATATTCATGAATAATTAGTTTTTGAAAACCCTTACATCCTGGCCTCCTTAGTTCCCTAACCTAATCTTTGGTCATTCTCTTCATGGTTCGAAAGATTAAAAAACAAATTGCAGTTCCCACTGTTTCATGGCCCCTTGCCTTTGCTTTTGCCATTTCCTTTGTTGATACACTCTTCCCTCTTTTGATTGGCTTTCTGATATATTATCCTTAAAACCTCAGCTCATCTTAAGGAAACTTCCCAACACTCAGTTTGGGCTCATTGCTCTTGAATTTTGATACCGTGACACCCTTTTGTAGAATTATTTTAAAACTGCAGATAGTGTACATTGGATTGTATATCTTTCAAAGGTAAGCACTGTGTCTCATTTACTTTCATACACAGGACTTAGCAAGGTGAACATTCTTGACATTCAGTGCTTGTTTTACTGAAGAACAATGTGCTGAAACTCATGTTTTGCAAAGTTCAAAACCACCATTCAGGTATAGAATTTTATGACCAGCTCTTATAAAGATTGGCTGTAGAAAGCAGACACTTGGAAAAGGACTGAAAAAGGGATAATGTGAAAATTGCATTTTAAAATTGCTGGTGATATAATAGATTTGTATCTTGGCTACATGCTGGTGTTGCCATGTTAGGCCTTGAAAAATTTGGGTCAGCGACAGTAGTGGATGTACAAATGGTGAAGCTTAAATATGTTCATCTAAAGTTGAGCATCTTAAATCATCCCAGGCTAATTTTTTGTCAATCTTAGATTGCCCTCAAGTAGCTAAAGAAAATTGAAGGTGGGGGAAGTTTTCATGTAGTGCAAATAGAGTGAACTAATTTTTTAAAGTTGCAAAAAATTGTTTATTAACCAGTTTCATCATTATAACTTGAATGACCAACTAATTACCTAATATGGTAATATCTAATGGGAGAAACAGAGAGGGCATTTTTGAAAGAATATAAGCCTAAGATTCAGGTAATTTGGCTCTCTTCCCAGTGATGCCTTACTCTAGCTTTGTGGCCTTGAGTAAATTGCTGAAACTCTGTAATTCTACTTCCAAATTTGCAGACTGGTTGTTCTCAACTGTGGTGATTTTGTTCCACAGGGGACATTTGGCAATGTCTGGAGGCATTTTTGATTATCATGATTTGGGGGATGTTATTGGCATTTGGTGACTAGAGACCAGAGCTACTGCTAAGCATACCTATAGCACACGTAACAGCTGCCAACAACAAAGAATTATTCATCCCAAATCTCAGTAGTGTCAAGACTGACAAATTATAGGCTAGATCACTTAGTCTAGGAGGGACTTTTCCAACCTAATTATCTCTTATTCTCAAACTTAGGCTGATCTTCTATTTTTTTTTTGTCTATTTTAAATGACCTGAATAATATAAAGATGACATTCAATGAATTCAGTTGTCTGATAGGTCTTCAAATGATGTTTTAGTGATTTAGAATGAATTAAATAACATAAGCAGAGAAGAAATGTAAAAATTTACTACTCTGCACTTTATTGATAGAGCATTCTCAAATGTAAGTTAAGTATAATTGTAGAAACCCCAGGATAGATGAGGATGTTTATTTTTTCAGTAGTGTGACAGTTTGCTGGTGCTGTCAGATAGGTACTATTAGTATTCATAGAAAAGGGGAGAAAAGTATTTAATGTTGGAGAGCTTAAATACTATAATTTCTTTGAAAGCTGTATTTCAGGAAATAGCTTTAGGGGTGGATAAGCATCCCTATGATTTAAAGTAAGATTCATCAGTGATATAAAAATATTTTAGTATACTGAATTTTATGGTGTGCGATAGTTAAGAATGAGCATCAATGCTAGTAGAATTCTAAATTATTTTGGAAGAAATGTGTATTTTGAAATTCTTGGTGGTGATGAATGATTATAGCCTATCTGCTCCATATTTTTAGGATATAAAGGTTGACTTAAAGAACTTGAGAACAGGTTTTAAAAACAACAACATAGGTACCAAGCACTCTTTTCCAAGAGTAAGATAGTTTTTCATTTGTTGTCTATAAGGTCTTTTAAAGACTGTGGTGAAAGCATGAAAGGCTTGAGGTGGCTGTGGAAGGAGAAGTTGGAGGGGAGTCTCTTCCTTTTGTCTTCTCACTTCTCCCTTATTCTCCCTCCCTGCTTGCCTACTCCAACCCCATGCACACTTACTTACCCTGTATGGAACCCCAGTTGGAGTCCATGCCAAGTTCCTTTGATGGTGGTGCCACGTCTTATTTGTCTTTCTATCTCAAATGTCTGGCATGTGGTGGGTCTGAATTACTACTCTGTCCTCAGGCTTTTTCCCTCAGGCAGCCCTGGCATAGTTTCTACTTTTCATCCTGTCTTTGAGTCTCTTCTTCCCTCCATTCCCCCTCTACCTACCCTCTCCCTTCCTTTCTACTTGGCTTGGCGTTTAAAATTTGTGTGGTTGTATAGCTGCATTTTAACATTTGTAGGTGTTTAGAGCGGAAGAGAAGCCTTCCCACCTGACCTCAATCTGCCACACTGCTGGAACCCATTCATTCTTCAATGTCTCTTACTCTTTCCTTTTATCACCAAAGAAACTCTTTCAAACAGCTAAATGATGGGTCCCCTGGTTTTCTTTCCTCCCCAGCAAGATCATTTTTTCTCAAAACCAATGCTCCCTTTCCCTACCCTGATTACTATGTAGCATGAGATTTGACAGAGCAATGACAAGGGATGATTACAGAACAGTTCTTTTACTGTGTTGAAATACATTTGTGGCGTTATTGTCTCAAGGAAAACCAAACACTTCTCAAAACTGAGAAAAATGTAAGTCAGCAAGCAGATCTCTAACTCCCCATGATAAAAGAAATTGAGCGTGATAGAGCTGTCAGTTCTTTCTCTACTGCTATGTCAATTACTTTTCTTCCCCTCAAAATAGAACTGGTATATAGACAAAATTCAAGCTAGCAGTAGAGATTCTGGACTACCTCCATCATTGGATTTAAATCCATAGTGTTTCCCAAGGGCCTGTTCATTCCTGTTTTGCAGTGCACAGTTGTACTCTTCATCTTTTTTGTGTATGCTGAAAAGGAAAATGATAAAGGAATGGATCCTTCTCTTCCTTCTGCTTTGTCATCCTGACCCTGGTTGTGCTGGTGGACTTCTTTATTAATGATGCAAGGTCCAGTTATCTGCATTGTGCTGAGCTGGGCATCATTTTTCATATCCTACTTTTTATCAGTCAGCACTGTATTGAATAGTCTTGGAACTCATTTACCTGGCACGCTGTGTCTGACTATGCCATAGCCAGCACACTTTCAAATAAAAGTGCTTACATTTGTCGGAACTGACGGGACATACCTGTATTTCTGATTGGCTCCCAAATTTGTCTGTTGATGCCCTGAAGGTAGTTGTCAGTTGTTTTATTTATAGAAATGGTTTATTCAGTATAGTCCTATCTAGTAAGCTGCCATATGGTACCTTAGTATGCCATCAAATGGGTAATCAAAGCTTAGGGACTAATTTCCAAGAAATAATAAAACAAATTTGAGCTTTATTTGGGACAGTCTAGGCATCAGTGACTGGAACACTGAGAAAGGTTTTGCCTTTCTCTCTGCTATTTGATAGATAGCAGTTTTTAAACAGGTATGCCTAGTATAGTACTTTAAAATGTTTTATTTTTATAATTAAAAATCAGTATGGACTGGAAGAATAGAAACGAAATGACTCAATTGATAACCCTGTTACCTTTATACTGTTCTTGGCAATATGCTTTCAGATAATCATAAAAATAGAGATGGAGTCATATATATGAAATTAAAAAAAATAAATCTACCTATATACGTATTCAACTTGTTTTTTCAGTTAATTTGTCTTGGAGCAGGTTACATGTCACAATATGTAGGTCCACCTCGTTCTTTTTAACAGCAGTGTGGTACTCCAGATCATAGATACAGTGTCCACGATTTAGGTATGTCTTCCACTGTTGATAAACACAAGGCTATTTCTAGTGTTTCACTGTTATACATAGCAACTTGTGAACATTGTTGTACTTATATCTTGGAGTAAATAGGTTGATGTTTCTGTAGGATTAATAGGTAGAAATAGAATTTATCACTCAACAGTTACGCATATTTTGAATTCTGATGGATATTCTCAAACTGCTTCTCCCCTGATATTCTTTTAATTGGCATGTTCACCAGCATTGAAGGCAAGTGTTTATTTGCCCCACACCCCAATCAGTCACCAGTGTTTTTCTTGATGGAAAAAAGTTTTAAGATTCTTTGGTGTTTGGGCCCACAATCCTCACCCTGACCACACTCACCAAATAGATTCTTATTGTACTCCATGGAGAGTACAAACAAACAAACAAAACTGGAGATACGGATCTTTTGAGCAGCTTAACCAAACCTAAGCAAAGCAAATGAAGTGATAGTTAAACAGAGTTTTCTGCTCACCCCTGTGCTAAACAGGCAGGCAGGCTGGATCGCATGGAGAACTCCCGCACAAAGTGGGATTGTCGTGAACCAGTTGGCAAGTCAAAGGTGTTTCTCCACTTCTTCCTCCAAATTCCCAGCCTGAGTCTTGGATCTAACGACTTCAATTCGAAGAAGTCCACACTACTAGTGTTCAAGTGATAGAGAGCATTTACTTTAAGACTTGACAGTCCCCCTTCTCAGATCTTCTCAAGTGAGACAGCAGCCCCTGGACCCAGCAGCAAGTGTGTGAGAGAGTCTGGGAGAATGAGCACCCCCTCCCAACCCCATGCATACACATGCACAGAGAGAGCAAGACAGAGGGAAACATTTTTCCAAGGGAGTCCAAAAAGTGAGCAAAGAGCATGGATAAGAGAGTGTTAACTGGGTGTTATCCCAGCTACTGGGTGGGAGGGGGAATTTTTTTTTTTTTTAAAGACAAAATCTTAAATCTTGATCAACGTATTATTTGATAGAGAAGTGGAGGGGCATGTGGTAGAAGAACGCAAACTTCCAGTGGGAACCATTACACATTGTATTAGATGTGTACTGCTTATCCTTGGGGTTCTTACCCATACTGCCTTTGTGGCTAAAACTTGAAATATTTCTATTTGTTATTTTTTTTCAGATCTTATCATTTACTACATTATGCTTTGTTTTATATTTTCCTTCTCTTGATGTATTGTTTGCTTGAAAATAACAAATCTACTTGAAAAAATCCAACCTTAACATTTTCATTCAGTTGTGCTTTTTTTAAAAAAATTATATTTATGGATAATGCACAGCATTTTATGTTGCAGTTATGTCTAGGTTCAATGTCATCTTTGCCACCTACTTCTTGTGTTACGTAAACATTCAGTTTATTAAAGGCATAGGAATACTTTTTTTTTTTTTTACTGTGCCTTAGTAAGAAATTGTCAGCCAAATTATGTCTTCTACTTAAAAATTAATTTTCTTATACACATGGTAAATTTTAGGTAAGCCAGCTCAAATTCTATACCAATTCAGGAAGTCCTCTGTAAGTAGATTATCATGAGAAAGAACTGGTAAAATACGTTATATCACTTAAAGGTAGAGAGTCACTCCTTTTTGTTAAACACTTAATTCTTCTTTTCCACACCTGACATTCTCTGTCATTTCTTGTTGCTTACAAGACAGTTGGGACATAAATTGCTGTTGCCTTTTACTTTCACATGTAGGATAGAACTCTGAAAAATTAAAGGCTTTGTCGTGTCATCCTTGACTTAAATCATGAGCCAGGTATTTTAAAATAATTTTATATTAAACCATTTTTAAAACCAGCTTATTTGTATAAATCAAGAAATTTCCTTTTTTCCCATAAAGTTCTTAGTTTTTTTTTCCCCCTTGGAATGGAAGCCACTTGGAATGAAACGACAAACTGTACAATCTCTAAGTATTTTATAAATCTGATAAAGCTTTGTTTTGTAGTTTGAGATGACTCTGCGGGTAGCAACAAAATCTATTTGGAGGATGAGCTATTATACACCCACAGAGTGGATTTAATGAAATGGTAGGCAATTAAAGTTTACATAAACATGTACTATGTTAGAATAGTTCACATATAGCAAAGATAATTGGATTTTTTGGTACAGTAACCAACCAGTTAGACAATAAGAATAAAAGTGCTATAAAACTTACTTATGAAGACTGCCATTAAAAGACAGCCCTTGTTAATATTGAGAATTTTGGGGGGTATGAGTGGGCAGATGAGTAATTGAAAAAATAATGTCAACATAAAAATCAAATCAAGGATTTCTGAGCTTGTTTTTCACAACTGAGTGCTTTTGAGGCTGTGTAGGAGACTGTGCACTTTAAAAAGAGCCCTGGGTTAGGAGCAGGAAGATCTGGTGTTGGACTTGGCTGTCCTGTACATTAGTCATGTCACTTGCTCCTCCAAGTCTCCAATTCCTCACTTTAAAAAGGACTCTGTACTGCAGAGGAAGGGCTTAATAAATGCTTGTTGAATGAATGAAAGTTTAAAAAGAATCCCTTTCCAAGATTGGGAAATTCCATTAGGAATAAAAAAATAAATATAAAAAGACAGCAGCACAGATTTCCCAAAACCCTCCAACCAGACATTCTTTCTATTTAGTTTAAATTCATAGATTTAGAGATTTTTTCTAAAGAATGCATTTTCTTAGATGGGCACAGAATGACTTCTGGTCTCAGAGTATAATGCCATATTAACTGATTTAGAAAGAGTCTGGTATTCTACAGAAATACAACTCTGGATAATGCCAAGTTGTCACAGATGGGAATGAATTAGTTGTCCAAAACATCCAAGTATGTGATGCATAAAGCAACATTGGCAGCCTGTGGGAAAGATCTTATCAATGAAGTATACAGAACAGTGAATGTTTACTTCACAGAGGAAATGGCTTCAGAGACCAGAAAACTAAGTTGTCATAGAAACTCCCATGACAGATATTTTAATTCTAGTATTGACACATTAAGTGGAGTCAGAAACAAAGGAAGTATATTATGAATATTAAACTAAGATATTGTGGTTTTACTTTTTAACTTGCTTAATTGTCCATTTTCAAAAAGATTCTTAATATCTAGAAGGGAGCAAAATATTTCTGTGCAAATTAGCCATAGATTTTTGCTGAAAAGCTGTATGAAATTGGATCTATTTTTCATAAAATGGTGAGCTTTTTCATGTTTCTCATCATAAATTATCTTTTTACTTGAATTAAAAATAATTTCACTGGTATCAATAGTGGCATAGGAAGGAATATGTCCCAACTGTCTACATTTTCATACATAGGATCCTTAACTACTATCTGATTCTTCAAGTAAAAGATTATTATTGGTTTACAAGTAAAAAGTATTTCAATCTACTTGATAGCAATTTAAGAAAACAGACAAATATGAAATTACTGGATTATCTGGAGAGTTAGTATTTATTGAGTATGAGCCTGGCTATGCTTAACTATTTATGTACATAAATCTCATTTAATCTAACTACTCTGTAATATCTTTTTATTTTTTTGATGTATAAACTAAGGCTAAGAGATATACAATGATGTGGCCAAGATCATACATAGGTAGATATTCTAAGGTAGAATTTAAACCCATTGGCTTCCAAAATGGCACCATGCTGCCACATATAATCAACTAGATACAAAATCTAAGGAGCAGAATGGACATTTTAGGATAAAATGTGGCTGAGATAGGGTAAAGACTAGGATAATGTCCAGGCCTCACATGTGAAGGACCAAGTTAGATATGGAGTTAGACTTTGATAACTGGATTTCCAGCCTGGCGTGAAAATTTGAAACCCTTAAGTGTGGACATGACCATATTTCCACATAATTTAACTAATGCTACTTGGGTAAATGATCCAAAGTATGCCTATCTGTGTTTTCAGCTTTTTAAAAGGGAATGATATGATTCTGGATTTTTGATTATTTACAGCCTATTGGCTGGACATTTTCAGATGTCTCCCTGCAACATTTGTGTTATTGTTTATAATGTGTTAGATATTATTAAACAAAAAGCTTAAATTGCACAAAATTACTTTATCATAGGACTTGTTACCAACATTAACGATCTTGAGAATATATATCACTGAGGAATTTGGACCAGTCAAATCATTAGGCAGAAAAATGTAATCATCTTGACCTCAGCCAAGCATCAATGATGGGCAAATTAGTTGCACCATGCTCTACTGTGGTTGATGTGATGTTTTATATAAATGAGCATAGATTAGTTGAAAAAGAGTAATGGTTAGAAGTGAAAGAAAATGTACTAAAGACTGAAAATTTGAATTGGAATGTGAAAAACGACTGAAGAGGACAGCTTTGGAAAATGTATAAGCAGATTTTTCTGAAGTATGTGTTTAAAGACAGAAAAAAATATGTCTGAAGATGCAGTTGAGAAAGAAAGATATGGAAAATGGTGATTGGCCATAGAAAAAGATTCACAGAGGTCGTTCATTTAGTATATGATTTGATGGATGCAGCTAATATGGCTACAGATAACCAGGATGATCCATTAATATTTGATACACTGAGTTCCACTAGTCTAACTCATGGGTGTACTATGATGAATACCTCTCTTTCTCTCCCCCTCTCTCTGTGTTTGCTCCTACCAATATATCAAACACTGTCCGTGGTGCTGAACTAGTGTTGTCTGTTGGAAGTTGTAGGGATGTTTTCCTTCTCCCAACTGCAATGCTCTGTTTCCTTACCTTGTGCTGTGTTTGATTGTAAATGCAATATACAAATCTGTCAGTAATAGTTCTTGTTACTGCCATATCCAAGTATTGGATTTCATAGAGATTCCAAACTTGGCTAAAACTGAGCTCCTGATATTTTTCCCAAACTAATTCCTCCTACAGTCTTCCCCATCTCAGTAAATGGCAGCTCTGTTCTATTACTCAGGCTGAAACCTTTGGTATCATCCTTTACTGAACTCTTTCATATCCTGCATCTATTGGATCTACCTTCAAAATAATCTAAATTTAATCAGTATCTGACCAGTTTTCACCACCCTACTGTGATCATCCTTGTGCAAGCCACCATTATCTCTCACTGTTAAAGACTTTTCACTGGTCTTCCTCCTTATGTCCTGCCCCCTCCTTATGCTAACTTTCAAGTATGTTCTCAATCCAGCAGCCAGAGTAATTCTGTAAAATGTTAAAGTCAGATCATATCACTTCTTTTCTGAAATCCTATGATGGCTTTCTCCTTCAGTCAGAATAAAAGCCAAAATCCTTATGATGGTCCTTATACGACATGGCTTTCTTTACTGTTTTGTGTTCAACTTCTCACCTCCTCCTGTACTCTGTTTCAGCCACAGAGGGCATTTTGATGATCCTTGAACCCACCCGATTATGTTCTTGCTTAAGACCTTTGTACTTGTTTCCTTTCTGCCTGGGGAGTTTTTCCATCATTATATACATGGCTCCCTTGATCACTTTCTTCAGGGCTTTACTCAAAATCTTTTTCATTGACTTTTCTCTGGTCTTCTTATCTAAACTTGTAAACAAAATAAAACAAAAAGCAAACAAGAAACCCCTCCCCCGTAACAGTCTGTATCTCCTCTTCTTTGATTTTTTCCCCCTTAGCATGTTTATAATCCAAGAAACTATAAATTTTAATTAAATGTATTATTCATTTTTAAGATGTAAACTCAATGAAAGTAGGGATTTATTTTTTTGCTTTGTCTGCTGCTGTGCCTAGGATAACGCCTGGCACATAGTAGGAGCTCAATAAATATTACTTGAATGAATAGAATTCACAAATGATTGGTTTGGAAGAAAATTAAATGTCAATATCTGATGATATAATTAGACACATTCTGTAAGATTATTTAAGTAACAAAGAAAATGTTCTTAGCATTGATTGCTTTATGGTTTAGATTCTGTTTTTTTGTGTGTAATAAAATAGGTATGAAGTCCAGCTGTTTAAGATGCAAAGGACTTTAGCAGACATTCCAGAGCTGGTCAGTTCCCAGGAGAAAGCTTACATGAAGTCTCTTTATCCTATGTATCTTGCCTTCATTATTTACCCTACTTCTAACATATATGTCTTAGAGAAACTGAAGGTTTCTAGTGGTATAGGGCTAAGAGGGGTATTCCCCTGAAATGATTTCAGATGGAAAGAGGTAGGTTGTATCTAATCTTATTTCTAGAAACAAGATTTAATATGTGTTCTTGACCAAAAAAAATAAATAAATAAAAATTAAAAAAAAAAAATCAATGTACACCAGCCGCTAGGGGGTGCTAGGCATTTATATTCAGAGTAAGGTCCATAGTCTCGTTTGTGTTGGCCAGGTAGGATGTCCAGTCTAATTTCAGACCATTTCCTTATTTGTGTTCCTTTTAGTATTTTGTATGAAACCTACATATACTTAATACTTTAGCCACTCCCCTTCCCCCGAATATATTCTCCAGTCAGAGCACTTAGGGAATCATTTGGTTTCTCACCTTTAGATACTGTTTAATTATTGATAATCTCGTTCCCATTTGCCAAGTGTCAGTGGCTCATGCAGGGAGGGTTATGGCACTGCAGGTCTGCTGTTGCTTTCCCACCTTTAGTAATTCTTCACTTTCCTAAAAACTGTAAAAGTCATTTAAGTGATTTTTGCCTGTGTATGTAGGAGACTTTAAGAAAAAAATGTTCAAAATTACTAGTATTTATATGTATGAGTCCCTGTTTGTTTTTTTTTTCCTTAAGTTTTTGGTTTTGTGCTATTTTAGTTTAGGAAAATAGCACATACAGCACCACCTTATTCTTTGTAATTTTTATACATGATTGCTTGTAAAAAGTAATGGGAAAGACCAGTATCGCATTGCCAAGAATTAAGCAAGAATCAAATAAGAGCAGGGGCAAAAAGTAGAGATAGAAATACATATGCAAATAATCTTCTTCTCTCTAACCTAATATAGCTTACTAGATCCTTAAGTTAAACTTTGTTCTTCTTTAGTTGGGACAAAGTACCTTTATTAGAGTACTCTGCTGGTAGAGATCCATGTGTGAAAACCGTATCTTGATTTCTTTCAATACAGTACTATATGGAGGGGCACCTGGGTGGCTCAGTCATTAAGCATCTGCCTTCGGCTCAGTGCATGATCCCAGCGTTCTGGGATCGAGCCTCACATCAGACTCCTCTGCTAGGAGCCTGCTTCTTCCTCTCCCACTCCCCCATTTGTGTTCTCTCTCTCGCTGGCTGTCTGTGTCAAATAAATAAATAAAATCTTTAAAAAAAAATACACTACTATATGGAAAAACTGAGTCAATATATGTTGTCATATGTAGGGGTTAAAATCAAGTTCTTTGGTGTTATAGGCCTTGGTTTAAAACTAACTCTGTTGCTGTGGGTACAACTGTGTAGCTCAGTCAGTTAAGCATCTGACTTTTGATCACAGCTCAGGTCTTAATCTCAGGGTCCTGAGTTCAAGCCCCGCGTTGGGCATGGAGCCTACTTAAAACAACAACAACAACAATAACAAATAACTGCTGTTTCAGGCAAGTTACCTAAGTAACTTAGGTCTGTCTTGATCCTCAATTTCCTCATCAGCCCAGTAAATTTAATAATCTCTACCTCATAAAGTAATTGTGAGGATTCCTAGAGACTTATGTACCTATATTGTCAATAGTACTTGTGTAGTTCTTTATGCATATAAAAATACACATATGCATATGTATAATGGCCAACACACAAAGTGTGGCATACAGTAGCTCTCTACAGAAGGTAGTCCCTTTCTACTTTTATATCCAGATTTTTAATTTAGTTGTTAGATTATCCCAGTCCTAGTGGAAAAGTTAAAAGTTGACTTTGTTCTCCCTTAACACAGTACAATATGTGTAGAAATCACTGGTAAGAATTCTGTCATTAGAATTTTTAGAATGTAAGTAAAAATCAGTATTTTGCTTTATGAAGATATTTTTATTCTGGGTAGAATTCAGAGAAGAAATCAATACAAGGTAATTCACTCTATTAAAGTCGTGCATGTTAAGTTATGCTTGATTGCAACACTGCACGAACAAAAAACTTTGTATACAGTTCTTTCTTTAGCTTAATGAATGCCAAGACCTAGTCCTCTGTGAAATGGGTGCCATAGCTTTCCGTGATGCACTGTCCATGTAAAATTATCTGTCACTCCATATTTTCTATAGTTTCACAGGTCATGTGTTCACAGTTTGTCTAAGATGCTGCACCATGTTAGAGAATGATAACAGTATTATATTTAAGTCTTGGCTCTTGTACTCAATAATTGTGTTACTTTGGACAAGTCCATTAATTTGTTTGAAATACACTTCTTGTCTATAAAGAGGACTAGTAATTTTATGTGTTGCGTATCCTTGTATTGGGGCTTATGTGAAAATATAGACATGAGAGCTTTTATAAACTGTAGGATGCTCTCCAAATGTAAGATGGTTTTTGTTGCTGGGCTGGTGGCTGCTTCTTCCACTTGTCAACCACGTTTCAAAGCAATATAGAGTTGCTGTTTAAAGTAGAGAATATGTAAGAGGCCCCAGATGATGTGAGGAAACCACATTTTTCTACTTGCTTTCTCAAATGGCAGTGGTAAGAAGTCTGAGACAGAAAACCAGAGAATTAATTAGGAGATGGTTCTACATTTGCTTAAGAGAATGAAGTTTTTAGGATGCTTTGGAAATTAAATAATATTTAGGAATCTGTTACATTTTTCTACATGAGTGTTTCAAAGTATCCTTTGAGTAGGACCCAGACAGATTCTCCTACCTAATCCCAATATGCCTTTTTCCTTACTGGGGATGACACCATAGTAGGTTCTGTCACCCGGGACCATCTGCTCTCAGGCTTTACAGCAGATGACACTCACGGGGTTGCTTCTTGGGCCATAATGAACATCACGTGGGCCCTCCAGCCTCTCCCTCTCTCTCTCTCTCTCTCTCTCTCTCTCTCTCTTTTGATTTAGTTTTATTTTATTTTATTTTTATTTTTATTATTTTTTAAATGATTTTTTATTATGTTAGTCACCATACAGTACATCCCCGGTTTCCGATGTAAAGTTCGATGATTCATTAGTTGCGTATAACACCCAGTGCACCATGCAATACGTGCCCTCCTTACTACCCATCGCCGGTTTGTCCCATTCCCCCACCCCCCTCCCCTCTGAGGCCCTCGGTTTGTTTCTCATAGTCCATAGTCTCTTATATTTCATTCCCCCCTCCAGCCTCTCTTGTAGGGCTCTTTTGTCATCCTTCTTGCTTGAACAAGGGTTTCAGACAGTGCTCTGCTGCTGCCATCAGTTATGACCTGGCTGCTGAATAATCATGTTTCTTGCATTTTATTCCACTACTCCAGCATTTTTGTCTTAAGACATGGTTAATTCGACTTGTATTCATTGGTGGCTTATGCATCATCTACTTTGAGCGCAAAAGCCTGGATTTAAAAAAAAATTTTTTTAATTGTTTTTTGTTTCTTTTTTGGATTCAGTGATAGATGTGTTTTATAAGTGTTATAAGAAACCTGCTTCTTGTGGAAAGTAGACTGGACCTATCCCTTGGTAACATAAAAATATATTTCCCTCTGACGAAGAGCTTTACATGTGTATAGTACATTTTAAAATTTTAGTGTGTTTACAACTTGTGTTGTTACAATGCCTTTTCTGTTGCATTGTAACTTGGCTAAATATGCCATTTTAAACTGATATTTAAAACTGTATAAAGATCCTGTGGCTATTGATAAAAGTACTTTAGTAGAAAACACTGTGACATTTAAAACATTGCCACACTGTATTAGGTGACTTTTCTTTGACATTATTGTAAACATCCCATAGTTGATATTTAGCCATTTTTCTGTTGCCAAGTGCCTTGCATAAGGCCTTCTGAGTATATTGATGCTTGTGAATTATACATTTTAGAGGTACCCAGAGAGGGCCCCCTCCTAGAAGAAAATGTTTCCTCCATTGGTTTTCTGATGGAGATTTGCTAAAATTCCAGATGGATTACTTGGAGTTTTGTTTTGAACAGGTAGCTTCATAAATAAAGTCACTCAATTTTGAGTGATTCAATGAATATTTGTTTTGTTTTTTTTTTAAAGATTTTATTTATTTATTTGACAGAGATAGAGACAGCCAGCGAGAGAGGGAACACAAGCAGGGGGAGTGGGAGAGGAAGAAGCAGGCTCCTAGCGGAGGAGCCTGATGTGGGGCTCGATCCCATAACGCCGGGATCACGCCCTGAGCCGAAGGCAGACGCTTAAACACTGTGCCACCCAGGCGCCCCATCAATGAATATTTGTGTGCCCAATATGTGATATGTACAAGAATCAATTGTTTCTACAATTGTTTTCGATGGGCCTGGGGAAGAAGAAAGTAATCTGAACACTGCGTTCCTGAGTGTAGTAATAAAGGACTGGCACAGAAAAACAGTATGGGCAAGTTTGACCATAGGATATGTTTCATAGACTTAAATAAAATGTAATTAGTGAAATCTGTGATCCTGGCTTCATCAAGTTGTACTATAGTGGAATGCCTAGTGGCCTACGTGTAGGCAAACAAGGGTTTTGCATGGCTGTCTGCCACTCAGCCACTTAGCTGTGACCCCTTGAGCAAGTCCCCTCACTTCTCTGGGCTACAACTTACTAGTGGAATGATGGAATGGAACTAAATAACTTAGAAAATGAGTCTGTCTTTTCTGAAGCCTGCTTACCTGAATTTTAATGAAAATATTGGTGGTTAATATTTATTGGGAAATTGAAATATAGCAGTCACCATCTTTATTCCCATATTACAAATGATATGATTTGTAAATTACCAGTCCAATACTCAGTTCTGGTGTCACAGTCAGGATTGAACTGAGACCCGCCAGTCTCCGCTATCCTTGTGCTTAGCCCTTATGCTGCACAGCCTCTGAGGGAAGGCTGACGAAGAAAGGGAAGCTCCACCTCCCTGCTCCTCTGTGTAATTTTTCAAGATCCCTCTGAAAGATGCAGCCTATCATGAAAGAACACAGATGACCTTTGCAGGAGAATTATGTACTCTTATATTTCAGGATGCCCGACAAGCCCACTGAGGTCCATACTTATTATTATTTTTTTTTTCAGTGCAGGAATCCTTTCTATAAAATCTATGACCAAAACTGTCTTTGCCTGGGTAGGGGTAGGTGTTGGGGTCAATTGGCAAAGAAGCAAGACCAGTAGCTTCTTTGAAACACCTGTTAGGGAGAACTAGCAGTGAGAAAAGAATATCTCTTTAAATAACTAGTCTTCTAATCCACATAGAACTGATGACATTTGCCAGTGTTCATTCATCACCTCAGGAGTCATTCTCGTTTCTCAGAAACGTATAAAGCGTCCACTTAAGTAAATATTATTTTATGTTGCTGATGTTGGAACTTTTGCTTTAGTCAGGAATATTCAGCTAATAGTTCTTTTCCTTGTTGTGCTTTTTGCTTGTGTGTGTGTGTGTGTGTGTGTTTTCAAACCTACTGATCAATGATTTCAGGTAGTCAGCCGCGAAGTCGAAACCATTTGCCTCTCAAGATGTGCTGAGTTAGTTTTATCTTATCACAACAGAAATGAATTTATTGGACCATTTTGGACAACATGGTCTTAAAGATACCATCTTAAATAAAGAGAAAGTAGAGGAAACAAGATTTCAATCATTGCTTTCTTTCCCAGATCTATCTCATCACCTTTAATATATTGTTCATTTCCTGTAGAAATCTTGGGAGCTGTTACTGGCACCTAAAAGGAGAGAGTCCTGGAGATAGAGCCAACTTGAAATAAGCTTGCCCTTCAGTCAGGGGACTCAGTCAGCCCAAAGCAAATTTTTAAAAAAGATTTTGTTTGTTTATTTGGCAGAGAGAGAGCGAGAGAGCACAAGTGGGGGAGCGGCAGAGAGAGAGGGAGAAGCGGGCTCTCCGCTGAGCGGGGAGCCCGATGTGGGGCTGGATCCCAGGACCACGGGGTCATGACCTGAGCCGAAAGCAGACATTCAACTGAATGAGCCACTCAGGCACCTCCCCACCCAAAGCAATTTTATAGAGAAAATTGATACCAATCTCTCTTTTCACTCTCTCCCATTGGCCAAACTGGAAGAAGAATGAGACTGATAATAGGACTTAGATAACATTTGTCTGTAAGTTTTTATTTTTTCCATTAGAAAAGACAAAGGCTCAGGGGTGCCTGGTTGACTCAGTCAGTGGAGCATCTGACTCTTGATCTCAAGGTTGTGAGTTTGAGCCCCAGGTTGGGTGTAGAGATTTCTGGGGAAAAAAAAAAAATCTTAAAAAAAAAGAAAAAACAAAGACTCATATAATAATATATCAATGGTTGTCAATTCTGGATGTTAGACTCACAAATATTAAATTACTTTTTGTTTAAAAAAAAATGTTCATTTCCTGCTAATGCTTTGAACACTTAAGCTCAATAAATATTTAAACTTGTGTGTAAGCAACTGGTTTTAGACTTTTAGAAGACTGATTGCCTGGGATTGACACTTCTAACCATGTAAAAAAAATTTTTTTTTTTTTTCAAAATACTCTGTAGTTTATTTTCTCCATTTATTTGTGAACACCAGAACTAAACCCATATGAAGGGTATGGGTGAAGGTATGCGTGGTTTCCAGAAAAATATTGAGGAGCTAGACAGGTTAATGAAAATGGAATATGTAACTTATGGTGCCCGGTCTCTATTTTTAAATAATGGAGAAATTAAAAACTAACATTTAACACCTTCATTCCAGCATCTGATCATAGTCATTGGGTTTTGTTGCAGCTCAAGAAAAAATTGTATGAAAAGAATAATAAACAAATGGAACATATTGTTAGTAATATGCACAAATACATTAGTTTACTATTTTAGATAACTCATTCACTATTTCATATAAAAATTTGATAAGAATCACAAATTTTTGAAAAATTTTGAGAAAATTTGTGATTCTTACCAAATTTGTTTCTAGCCTCTAGCCTATTCAGAGATGAGTAGTCGTAACTTGAAGATTGAAATCGAGATGTTCTACCATTGACTACCTCATATTTAATCTCAGATCTTTTCAGCTCTTCTCTAATTAAGCAGTTTTTCTGTTAGGCACTTAATCTTACATCCCCTTGAAACCACACTTTGATATTACCTCCAGTCCAAGCTCCACCACTTTCTTGTTAATTGTGGGTTCTTGGGTCAGGTGTCTAGCAGAGTACCTGGCTCATAGGAGTTCTTAAAATCATTGTTTTGTTTCCCTTGCCTCAGAGCCTCACCTTTCTCTACCATCCAGATCCTGTCTATACTTCAAAGACCAGATCTGGTCACATCTCTTACATGAAGCCCATGAGACTTATATCCTTCTCTGAGCCAAATAAGGAAAGTTATTTGTCACTAAAAAGATACCACTGTGAATTACTTTCTTTTTCATGTTGTATCAGTTGGGGCTTTTTGGCTAGAAGCTTTAAAAATGGATTTGGTTAACTTGAGTGAAGAAAGAAAATCTGGGGGTAGGCTGTGTGTAGCCCACTGAATTCACCAGTGCCTAGAGAACCAGGGCTGGAAATGGATAGGAACAAGGCAGTATCACATGGATGAGGAATGAAGAATCTGGTAAATGGTCTCATAGCTGGAACAGTCTGATCAGCAAGCCATTGATGAGATGAATGAACTCCAACCACTTCTCCCGCTGTTGTGGCAGTTTCTCACGATGCAAATAGGAAGAGACCATGTAATGGGCTCAGCCCAGCCACACCAGGGCAATGAGTTAAAGGATTTGTCTTTTTGATTGCCCTAGAAGAAGGCCAGGTGCCTGGATTTCCCATCCCCAAAGACTATACATAGTAGGAAACAGATACCCCCTTAAAAGAAAATTGTGATGGTGTTAAGAAGAAGAAATAGATGGTTAGTGACCAAACAAGATGTTCCCTACCAGTTTTGCCCTTCAATCTCCAGAAATTTTTTGAGAGCACAGATTGTATCATACTATTTTTTTTTTACAGTTCCTGTAGTTTATTCATTGCATATTTATTAACTCCTTATGTGTGCACCAGTACCTATTTTAGGTGTTGTATATGCTTTATTTAGTAGTATATACATAAACATTCCTTTCTTTGGAAAGCTTGCCTTTTGGTGAGGAAGTGAGACAATGAACAAAATGAGTAAAATTTGGGTTGTGTTAGTAATATTGGTTATGGAGGAAAAATAAAGCGTGGCGGGGTGGTAGAAAATGCTTTGGTACAGAACTTGCAGTTTCAAAAAGTGGTCAAGGAAGGTCATACCAGGAAGGCGACATTTGAACAAAAACTGGTTTGCACAGGGAGCGAGCAATGCAGATCTGCAGAGGGAGAGTGATCACATCAAAAGCAACAAACATAAAGGGCCAGAGGCATGTGTTCCCTTGGCAGGCTGAGGAACAGCATGGAGGCTTGTGTGGTTAGAGTGGAGTGAAGGAGAGGGAGATGAGATCAGAGATGTAGGAGAGAATTGGACCACCATGGAGGCAATGCATGAACAACACGTGGCCTCCGTTTCCATGGGCCTTATGGTCTAATAGGAGGCACAGATGTGTGAAGACCTACTTCAGTACATTACAGTGAGTACCCACATCAGGCATGCGGGGGGGGTTCATTGCACTCAGGTGGCAGGACAGGCCTGGCTAGGTGTCTACCTGCCTGTGAGCTCTTTCATGGAAAGACCTGTCTTACTCATTTTACTTCCTTACCTGATTGTAGAGTGCCTGACATATCTTATTTTTGTAAGATTTTGTGTATTTATTTTAGAGAGAGAGAGAGAGGATGTGTGGGGAGGAGCAGAGGGGGAGGGAGAGGGTGAAAAGAATCTGAAGCAGACTCCGCACCCAGCACGGAACCCCACACCCAGCTGGAAACCTTGACTGTGAGATCACGACCTGAGCCGAAACCAAGAGTCAGATGCTTCACAGACTGAGCCACCCAGGCGCCCTACTGGCATATATCTTTTATGTGTATATTTTTAAATTCATTTTGAGTGACTGAATAATGAGTAGTTTGGGCACAATACTTAAGGAGGAGCTTTTCTTCCTTAATCGCATATAGTGAGGCTTACAGAGACGACAGGGAATAAGGAAAAGTGACAGAGGATGCAGGGACTGGGATTTGGAATCTCTGCAATTTATTCTCAGTATTTTTCCTGTCCCTGGCATCATTGCTTTGATGTTATGAAATACTGAAAACAAAAACTGCTAAAAAGGATTTTGGAGAGATACACGTAATATCTGTATTAGTTGCATAATTTGTAATGCCAATGTAGTTGACTATTTTACTGCAATATAGGGATTTGATTTATTGGTTTATTTGTGCGGTTTTATCTCCGTGTGGAAAATTCTGGCTTGTTATTGTAATTTTTCTCTGCAATGTACCCAAAGAACCTCCAAATGTAAAATGAAACACATCCCGTATGGCTGTAGGCAGCTATCAGGAAGCTGATAATTTGAATTTTTCTATTGCAACTGGTGCTGCCAGTATCTTCAGCTATTTAATATTATTTAATGCTGAGTGGTTCCTTCCACCATGGCCTCTTGAATTGTGAAGTGGAAGTTTGGTGCCCTTATGTAACCCAATGCTTGTATTATTTAATTAAGCAAGGTACTACATGAATCAACAAAACAATCCAAGCCGAAATCAGGAAAACACGTTTCAATTAGTGACAGCAGGACCACTGCCTGAGGGCCCCATTCATCCGGTGAAAAATATGACAATGCCAGAAAAATACAAAGCATTACTTATAATAATCTGTCTGCTAAGCCAGTATTTATTGGAGTTGATAATTTTTGCAAAATACCTCTCGTACTTCCCTTTATATTCCATCTGTCAGTAAGTTTTTGGAGTACTCACAGATAGAAATGTAAATTTGTGTTAAGTACATAAAACACCTAGTAAAGGCTTGTCTGGGTTCAGAAGCCTATTAATCAGTTTGAAAAACATTTTGTGTCAGGTACTGTACTAGGCATTAGGGGTGCAAAAATGAATTTAAATATGAAGTCTTTCCTTAAACTTTTAACAAGAAAGCGAGAAGCCATTAACTAACATCCCATGTGATAATGGCTATGATACTAGAGTATTTGGAATAGAACACTTTGAGTGTCTAGAGGAAAGAGAAGGTATTCCAGCAAGGCACAGGAGATGCTCCTGAGAAAGTTTTTATGATAAAATGGAGAAGAAGGGAAAGAGATTCCAGATGAAGGGGAACAGCATGAGCCAAGGTCTAGATCATTGATAAAGGGTAGCACTGTAATAGTGCCACATAGATACATACGAGAAGGCTGGCTGAGGGATTGGGATTTATCCTGTTGGTTAATGGAGAGCCAGGAGAGAGATGTTGTCTGTGAAGTTCTTGTGGAAGGTTTAAGTGAAGATGTCAGAAGACCTTTAAGAGAGAATAGGTGTGGAACTTATGAGGGAAGGTGGGTTGATATCCCTAGAGAAGGAATTTACGTTGGAAGTGAAAAGGGCTGCTAACAGGAGGTCAGAGAAAAGTACGATTTGTGGGCAGGTTGAGGAAAGGATGTCCAAGAAGCCAGGCTTTGCCTTGTGTTTGGACTAGGTCTGCCAGCTATTCTTTTAATAGTAAAAGATAATAACTAATAAAAAACAATGGTGATAATGATGTGGTAGCTAATATTTATTGACCCACCTACTCTGTGCCAGATACGTTCTGAGAATTTTTTGTTTAATCCTTATAGCAACCCTATGAGACAAGCAGTATTGTCATTCCCATTTTACAGATGAGGAAACCAAGGCACAGATATTTAAAGTCATTTGCCCAAGGTCACACAGCTACTAAGCAGTGGATCTGGGACTCCAACGGAGGCGGCCTGGTCCCAGAGTTTGTACCATATTATATCTCTCAATTCTAACCATTGTTGGGAGAAGTATTAGGAATAAAAACTGTTTCCTTATGCCCAAAAGTCAGGACCC